>NC_047511.1:9672433-9972433 GCF_902827115.2 Pseudochaenichthys georgianus | reverse complement strand
AATCGTTTTATTTCGATTACGCTGTTTTCGTAATCGCTGCAAGCCAAAATCGAGATTAAAATACGATTAATTGCACAGCCCTACTAGAGTGTATGGTTTATCCATGTCCTGCATCCAGGGAGGGCCACATCCCTTCTAGGGCTGCAACAAACGACTAATTTGATAATCGATTAATCTATCGATTAATGAAACGATGAATCGACTAGTCGGACTATTATGCCTTGCACAATTTCTCAAACGCTCTTATTTAGCCATCAATTTTTAGATGTAGCTTGAGGTTGTTTTAGGCATGTGGAAACTAACAATGAAGACAATAAAGATGAATACTTGATTCAAAAATACATATATTATTAAATTAACTAAACACATTTTGAACAAAATTAACATTGCTTTTTATTTAAAGTAAATAAATAATATTTCACATCAAAAGAAACAACAGTGTTTTAACAAATCGTATTAAGTAATCTGATGACAGAACTGTAAACAGAATAGCTGAAACTTTAACAAAAAAGTAACTCAGTTACCTCTAATCATTAACCCATGTTTGTATAATGTAGTTAACTCCGTGTGTTGCTGCTAGCATACATAACACCTGACGTGGAAACGTTACTCGTGGATGGGGGGGCTACAGAGCTACTAGAAAGACAGTCGAACCCGGTGCATTCCTCCGTCTGAATGTGGTGCACTTTTGCTAAATGTTTAGACAAATTGCTCGTGTTACCGCCCTTACATGCTAAACTCTTATTGCACTTTTGGCAACGAGCATCGAGACGGGTAAAGTTTAACCACACCTCGGAGCATGTTCTCTCCGCCATCCCCGCCGTGTGTTGCTGCATGTAGCAGCCACGTGTGTGTAAACTGCCCCGCCCCCTCGCACACAGACGGGAGAGAAAGATCTCTCTTCTGGATTGGAAAGATCGAAAATATATCATAGACGCATTTGTTTGTCTTTTTGCATATTAGAAACGAGTTGGCGAAACTAAGACTGCGATATAATGCTTATGTAGCAATAATACATGACATATCTTTTTTAAATGTCTCCAGTACAGATAAAAAGACCAATAACGTTGGAGCTTAACGGCGCGTAAAACACACGTGATGACGTCACCAACTAATCGACGACCGAATTAGTTGCCAACTAATTTGGTCATCGATTTTAATCGATTAAGTCGATTAGTTGTTGCACCCCTAATCTCTTCACAGGCCACTACTAATGTCTTGAATTGGAGTCGGGCAGCCACTGGCAGCCAGTAAAGGGAGCGGAGGAGCGGTGTTGTGTGGAAGAACTTAGGAAAGCTGGAAACCAGTCGAGCTGCTGCATTATGACTGCAGAGGTTGGATAGCACTTAGCAAGTAGACCAGCCAGTGTATATCTGCAGTAAAAAGGGGTCGTAGCAGAGTCATTAGGCGCTTTCACACCGGAGTACTTTTCCCAGGAATAGTTCCGATAGTTCCTGGGATTTTTCGTTCACACCAAAAAGATCTGGAACCAGAACTTTTTTTCGGGAACGTTTTCACCCCTTTTCAGTCCCTGCTAGAGAGCAGGGACTTTCTTGGGGAGAAAAAGGTTCCAATTTCTGATTGGCTGGGCAAATTGCAAACCACGCCCCGCAAAACTTTGAAAAGTCTTTGTGAAGCCGCCATTTTATTTGCTCGCATTAGCATTATTAGCATTAGCCAGTGTTGTAGTCAAGTCACCAATTCACGAGTCCAAGTCACTCTCGAGTCACCACTCTTCGAGTCCGAGTCCAAGTCTGAGTCACCCAAGGAGTGTCCGAGTTGAGTCTGAGTCATCATTACCTGTTTTCAAGTCCGAGTCCAAGTCCGAGTCACCCAAGGAGTGTCCGAGTCGAGCCCGAGTCTGAGTCATCATTACCTGTGTTCGAGTCCGAGTCACCTAAGAAGAGTCCAAGTCAAGTCTGAGTCACAAGTCTTCATGTATTAATCTTAGTGGATATATGTGTTGAAATGTAGCTGTAGCTCCTCTACATTGCTTTTATCCTGTCATGTTATACTAATGTGTCTATTGAACTGCTGTGAAGCGAGTTACAATTCTTGTAATATGCTTATTACTAATATTAATATTATTATTATTATTATTATTTTTATTATTGGAAATGACCTTTAATATGTCTAACTATATTTAAAATGAGTTACCCTTTAGAGAAGTGATTATATTTGTATGCCAATATTTTCTTATGGTAAAGTTTCCTTTTGCACTTTTATTTTGATAGTAATACGATCAAGACATCTTTAGACTGGAATAGCGGGGCCCAGTACGTGAACTCGCCTCACAGGTGCACACGTCAGGATAGAGGACATCAGACTCCAGAGAAAACTTGCTCGAGTCGAAGTGTCAATGTACAAGTCGAGTCCGAGTCATCGTGGGGGGAGACATTCACGAGTCCGAGTCATCGCGGGGGGACAAATTGACGAGTCCGAGTCCAAGTCATCGTGCGCGAGAATTCACGAGTCCAAGTGCGAGTCGCGTCAATCAGTGCGCGAGTCCGAGTCAAGTCACGATTCCCGAAAATCGACACTCGAGTCCGACTCGAGTCTGAGTCCAGGACTCGAGTACTCCATCTCTGGCATTAGCCCAGCGCACCAACGGAGAGAGATTAACATATGGCAACACAAAAGAAAACATGGGAGCGGTGGAGTGATGAGGAGGTGTCAGCGCTTCTGCCGATTTACTCGGAAGGCTTCAGTAGAAGCTGCTGGGAAGACTCCCAGTAGCTTCTAGAAAAATCTAGACAAATATTTTGGTCAAGCTCAGGATATTATGTTTAAAACATTTATTTTTTAAGAGACACGGCAGGCAAAAACATCGTTTTTCAAGTACTGGTCGATTTTGTGCTATTTTCATTCTATAACATGTTTTCTTTCAGGCTTTTGGAAGGAAAACGTACAAAATACACATTTAAGTGTTTATTTTACTATAGTTTGTCTATTTGCGTCTGTAGATTTCTCCTAAATTCACCAAAAGTTAGCATTCTAACGTAACATAAAGTACCGCGACCGCTGTGTGCACCATGTCAACAGAGATATCGTTGCAAAGCTCCGTCTCTCCTGCACAATATCATCGGATCCAAATATGGTCATTTCTTTTGTATCAGCAACCAATCGTGAAAGTACAAAGGGGTCTTAAACCAAGAAACAAAATCTCATTGGCTGGTGTCAATTTCTGACAACGTGATTCGTTCAGATGCGTCATGTGGTGTGCTAAAACACTTCCTGGTTAGCTTTCCGCTAGAAATTGAAATCTCAAAATGGCAAAAGAACGGCAAAAAAAACTTTCACAGAGATGACGACAACAATTGTCACTTGCACGAAGCAAGGTTATACAAAAAACAAATGACCCTGACCATTACATACCTTCACGGAGTGCGTCGATGCGCAAGCTGTCATCCAAAGAACAGGAGGGTTTAGCTAGCGCCTCACTGCAATTTGTAAAGGTCGTTTTCTCAAAATTAGTTTTTTCTCCTACTCTGAGTTCGAAATGTCAACTTAAGTAGCACGTAGATACACAAAACCTTCCAGTTATATTCCTATCAATATTATGAAGGCTTTTACAGAAGGGTTTGTTCATATATCATTCATAGCCTGAATTATACAATATTGTATACCTAAACACATGGCGAAAATTTATATTTTAGGGCTGTTGACAGTATTTTCTGATTTATGGAGTGATAAAAAGAGATATCCAATATCCCGTCTGTAAAAGCCTTAGATACTAATATGACTACAACATGAAACAAGAATTTTGAACCTGGCGTTATCCAAAGTTCAGATTTTGATTCCTGAAATGTGTTAAAATATGTGCATATTTAATGAGATAATGAATAATTTGCATATTTAAACATGCTATTTCAGAAAACTTGTAATACAAAAAACAATTGCATTATCGTAAGTAATGAACTGGAGAAATGTCTAGCTGACACCTTTAAGTTAAAAAATTACCGTATTCACCTGGGGTGTCTCGCCTTAAAGGTCACATGTCATGGCCATTTCCACTGATCATAATTCCATTGTTGTGGTCTACTAGAATATATTTATACTGTGCAATTTTCCAAACTCACATTGGTTTCGCATACAGCATCTCTGTAAAGTATGTGTATTCACTCTCTCCACTAAACGGCTCGTTGCAGCTCTTGCCCCCCCCTCCCTGTGAGCCCAGTGTGCTCCGATTGGTCGGGACCAGTCGGGACGTTGTGAATCGCGCTATGCTCTGTGGAGGTGTGAGTTCCTTGTTTAGCGATACACAGCGAAACACAGCCAAACTCACCCTGAGCACACACAAAGTCACAGCCAAAGTAAAAACAATAAGTGTGGCTTGATATTGAGAAAGAAAAAGGTTGATAAACGCTGTGAGAATGGGTCTGCAGAGAGAATTTCGCCGCGATCCCAACTGTCTGTTATCAGCCTGCAGCCAGGGAGGAGACATCAGCAGAGCTGCCTGCACTGAGTGTGTGAGGAAGTCCGTGGATTGGTCAATTTGGACCAATCAGCAGGGGCTTAACGTAATGGCTCCGCGGACGTAACGTAACGGCTCCACGGATTGGTCCATTTCGTTCCGGGGACGACATGACATCAAATGGACAGTGACGAATCTCCAACAATGCGTTTTGGGGAGGTATTTTCTGTTTTAGAGTTTTACTCCCTACATGGTGTACTTTGAGGGTTTTGACTCTGCAGACCGTTTACATGCATAAAAACCTTCATAACACACAAGGGGACGGGTAATAACCGGAAAAGCATGACATGTCACCTTTAACATCCCCAGTTACTGTGTCCACCCTGTTACTGTGAACAATATTAACAGGGTGGACGGTAACAGGGTGGACATTTTATGCTAAACTTGGCTCTTGCTACATGTGTGATGATAATCAAGCTAGCACTTGGTGACAACAGAAACATATATTTGATAGATATATTCACCATATTTTCTAAATAACATTGTTGTTTTACGGTAGAGGGGGATGAACATTTAAAACCAAGCTTTTAAAAAACAAGCATTAGACCTTTTAAATACAAAATATATGATATAATGTGTTGGGGACCTAAATGGCAATGTTAGCAATGAAGAACAGTAAACAAGACCCAAAAAGGCAATGAATGATGGAGTCCTCAGACGGTTTGACTGGATATATTCTGTCAGCCCTACAGCATAGCAGCACATACAGTCCATACTTGCCAACCCTCCCGATTTTCGCGGGAGACTCCTGATTTCATTGCTCTCTCCCGGTTTCCTCCCGGGTTCATATTTCTCCCGCATTTCTCCCGATTTCTGACAAAATTGGATTTACTCACGACTGTTTCCACTCGGACTTTAATACAGCTACACCATTGTTTGGTTTCCATGGTAGCGCGTCTCTTTAGTAGCTTGCGCAACTGAAAGTCTGAGAGGGTGAGGAAGATAAGTCACAGAAAACAGAACAAGAATCGACAAAACTCCCCCCTGCTCACTCCTTACCTGTATAACACAGGTCCAGCCCACACATATGCTCCATCAAGACAGTGCACTTACAACTACAATAAGCATGTTAAGCTAATACAGTTCCGGCGATTCACTAGCGCACCCCCCCCCCGCGGTGGTTTTGAAATGCTCCCGATTTCTGAGGTCTCAAGGTTGGCAAGTATGGAACTTTAATGGTCCAAACATGGGGGCTGAGGTAGAAGTAGTATGAAAAGTAATAATTTCACAGCAATGCTAACAACTTATTTAATTGAATACTCCTTTTGCCTTTGGTTTAAGTTATGAACATAGGGATAACAACTGATTTTGACTTTTGGGTCATGATACCACTTCCCATATTGCAGCCCTCTGAACCACAGGTTTGTGAGGTGAGCTATTAATCAGAAAATAGTTTGAACCTCAAGCTGCATTGAAAAAAAAAAAAAAAAGGAAATGTGAATTAGAAACACAAAAGGTCCTTAAGAAATGCTTTGGTTGAGCGTAGCAATATTTTATGGTACGTTTTTTCTTTTAGCTACTGTAAGACTGGTGTAAATACATTTTGTATTCATCCCTGACGCATTGCTCATAAGTAGTAGTTATCATGCTGTGATGGTCCACTGCAGCCTAACATCACAGATGAATCCCTGAAAATGATTAGATCATGGTGTTGGTGTAATGAGGCTGTTCTGTCTTTGCACAGCCTAAACTGCTGTGCTGTCTGACCTGTACTCCATCTGCTGCTTAGTGCAGACCTAAACCACCTTAGATTCTTTTTCAACTAGCTATTGTATAAAAAAATTATTGTGTTCTGCCTAAAATAGAAAATGCCATATTTTCCAAAAGTTACCAGTCCCTTAACAACATCTTAGCAAAAAATACATTCTTAAGGACACTAACAATTATTTAGAGTTAAGTTTTGCTCTCCACCCACTCTTAAGAAAATATATCTGGCTCTTTAGTTGCCTGACATTCTTCTCTTACCAGCTGTTTTACGTCTTTGTCTGTCTCAGGCTTAGTGGTGACCAAGTAGTCTCATCAGAGTTTGTTTGCTGAAAAAATATGTCTGCTGCTGCTCAAAACAGTGTTAATAGGAGCAGTCAGACTACAATAAAGCAACCCTGTCTCCTAAAAATTACGTTCCCACAGAACTAAACTGCATTCTCAATTACGTTTAGCTAGAAACGTATTTACTCCCACGTTACGTTTGTTATGAACGTATCTCAAATACGTTTATTTTCTACATACCTTCTAGAAACATGTTTTCTCCCAGGTTACGTTCCTTATGAACGTATCTGAAATACGTTTATTTTCTACATATCTTTGCCATTTATTGTCTTGCTTATAATGATGATAATAGTCATTTATAAATATCATTTTAGAGCACACCTTTGAAATCGACAATCGGGCTCGATATATGGTTAAATTAAAATCAGTAGGCGAGGCTGTAATTTCGCCAGCTGTTACTCTCATGAGCGAGGCAGAACATAATAGTTTTAACATGCCAAAAAGCTGCTGTGTCGTTCATTGCACCTCAAACATTAAAACAAATCCAGAGTTACGTGTTTCTGTACTTCCTCTAAGAAGAAAGGACAGTAACAGAAGAGCTCTGTGGCTTCAGGCTTGATCGCCGTTCAAATGACAGCGTTGGTTTCCCCAAAAGTGGGCGGGGCTGTAAAGTGAAGTAGATTTTACTGTCATCTATTATTCAAAACCATTCTATTTATTCTAACGTATTACATGCCAGTGTTTTATCTTTTTATTTATTTGTTTTTATTTTAAATCGTATAATGTCGGACTTGTTTTGTCGTCTTTGAGGAAAAGAAATGGGGTTTAGAGATTCAAAATACTGAAATCTGTATTTTTTTAAATCTCTTCCTTCTAATTTGTTATTCTTTTCTAAATAACACACTGTTATTTACTCAACAATAGCACACAATTATCCTTGTTTTTATTTATTCATTTAATTCTATAATCTTGGGCATTTTAGCATGCTTTTTAGCCGTAAATAAAGTCACCAGAAACAGACGGGACATTTCGAGATTTAGGATGGCCCAAGACACTACACTACCCATAATCCCCAGCTATCGTTTGGGACTACAGTCCCGTTGACAAACCCCGTGATGTTGCGCCGAGGTTACGCCGAGCGTCAAGCTCTTTGAAATGGAACGAAACCACGGCAGACTATTCAAAACTGGACTCGAACGCCCCCCCCAGAACTACACATGCTGGCTATTGTGTTTCGCAACATGTTCTCTATGGCACGTCTCTACTGGGAATTGTAGTTTTAAAAGACGTTTTTCCCAAATGTAGAAGTTGACAGTATTAAACTGTGTACAGCCCTGGAGGTTATAGGCGATAGGAAACACATTGGTGTGTACACATTTAAAACATGTAATTACTAAATGGGTGAAAATCGCTTGTATCCATAATGGGCAGCATTAATATATACCCACACGACAGCTCATTGTTACTTTGTAATTCTACTCCACTACAATTCAGAGGTTAACCTGGTATTTTTACTCCACTACATTTAGTTTAGTTACTTTGCAGATTCTGATTAATGATGTGGAATATAAACAACCCTTAAAGCAGACTTTAGTTACACCTGAGTACAATTCAGGGAAGGTGATTGTCAAGTGCCAACAATCAGGAGAGATATTTGATAGTTGGTGCTTGAGAAGACTAAACATTTATCTGCAGATCTTTATAAAGTATATTCATTACTCGTTATTCTCTACTAATAGTTAATTAAAAACTGTATAATGGCTATTTTGCATATCCCTTTCAAGATTTCAAGGTTTTCTAAGGTGTATTGATCTTATACACAACTTGGGTCGCAGGTTCCTCAACAGACATCTATCAATATGTGTGTACTGTATACCTCCACCATTAAACTGTCATATTCTGCACATTTCTTATTCTATCTACATACATAAGAGTATAATTAATGTGTATAATATCATTTAAAATAAGTGTTTCAACATAGTTAACATTGCAGGAAAGCAATATGTTAGACGTTAAGTACTTTGTCAGGCTTAATATTCATCTGTAGATAGATACCCCCAGAGCTTTTTTCTTGTTTAGAAGAAGTATTTTTTAATGTGTTAATAAAGGTTAATTCGTTTTTCTGTTTTGCACATCCTCCTATTAATATCTTTGTACATCCAGCACTAAACTGTTTTATTGTAGAGATCACTTAGTATCTTCTTGACTTTTTATATTCTATATTTCTATCATTGACCTTCTACTTTCCCCCTATGAAAGTATGTACTCTTAATATTGTTTTGATCAAATAAGATTATGCAACAAAAATAATTCAATAACATGCTTTAACCACTAGGCGGTGCACACAAGGTACACACAGCATACTAATAATAACTTTGTATTATTAGTGTAGACACTTATGTATAACATCTGAAGATGTGTAGTTTTATTCATGTTTTTACATAATTTTACAGGATATTGCTATACTATTTCTCTTGTTTTACTTCTACACATTAATATCTGATTTGTAAAACATCACAGACAGAAAGGCATAGGCTATCCGTCATTTAATAGTAAGCTATTGAAATTGTGATTCCATAGATGTGTCTCCCATCACCCAAATCCCCTGACTATTCTCTCAACTCAGTATTTAGATTCTTATATTCAAAGAAAATCAGTAATATCTTTAAAAACTACAAGTCCTGTTCTATCAGCTGTGCACCGTTATGGTGTAAATATAACCTATATACCAATTGGATCAAATATAAAAGTCAGCCGAATTACTATTGATACTGCAAGGAGACGTATTTTGTGAAAAGAAATTGAAGATGTTGTTTAATTGTTGATATATTTATGAAACACGTCAAGTATTCAGTTTTGTCAGCAGTTCTCCTGTTTGTCTCTCTCTATAAATAAAGAATTACGGCAGATGTGTAATATGTAATGCAGCCGAACCGTGTATTACAATGCCGTTATGTGATGACTTCCAAAGAGAAAAGCAAGCACACTCGGAATTAGGTATTATTTTATTTTTCGTTGTCGGATATCATATCTCCATATCATATCAACACCATATCCCAGCGTGCATTGCGGCTAAAACATCCAATCAACAAGCTTCAAGCTGAGGATCTTGGGTAATCAGTTTAGTGGGTTTGTGGTGTGTATCGCTCAAAATGTCCCGTCTGTTTCCGGTGACTTTATTTACAGCTAAAAAGCCCAAGATTATAGAATTAAATGAATAAATAAAAACAAGGATAATTGTGTGTTATTGTTGAGTAAATAACAGTGTGTTATTTAGAAAAGAATAATAAATTAGAAGGAAAAGATTTTAAAAAATACAGATTTCAGTATTTTGAGGCTCTGAGCCCCATTTCTTTTCCTCACAGACGGAAAAAAAGTCCGACATTATACGATTTAAAATAAAAACAAATAAATAAAAGATAAAACACTGGCATGTAATTTACGTTAGAATAAATAGAATGGTTTTGAATAATAGATGAGAGTAAATCTACTTCACTTTACAGCCCCGCCCACTTTTGGGGAAACCAGCGCTGTCATTTGAACGGCGATCAAGCCTGAAGTCACAGAGCTCTTCTGTTACTGTCCTTTCTTCTTAGAGGAAGTACAGAAACACGTAACTCTGGATTTGTTTTAATGTTTGAGGTGCAATAAACGACACAGCAGCTTTTTGGCATGTTAAAACTATTATGTTCTGCCTCGCACATGAGAGTAACAGCTGGCGAAATTACAGCCTCGCCTACTGATTTTAATTTAACCATATATCGAGCCTGATTGTCGATTTCAAAGGTGTGCTCTAAAATGATATTTATAAATAACTAATTATCATTATTATAAGCAAGACAATAAATGGCAAAGATATGTAGAAAATAAACGTATTTAAGTTACATTCATAACTAACGTAACGTGGAAGAAAATATGCTTCTAGAAGATATGTAGAAAATAAACGTATTTGAGATACGTTCATAACTAACGTAACGTGGGAGAAAATACGTTTCTAGCTAAACGTAATTGAGAATGCAGTTTAGTTCTGTGGGAACGTAATTTTTAGGAGACAGGGTTGAATAAAGGCCATGTAAAACCAAAACAGTTGTCTTTGGAGGCTATGAAACTGAGGACTGAGGCTGGGAAAAGGAGTCTTTTTTATTATGGTCCTTGGTTTTGGAATGTCCTTCAATCACGCCTCAAACTGACGGCACTTGTCTCAATAGCATGTTTTAGATTGAAGTTGTCTGAAGTCCTTACCACCAGCTGCTCTTGCAGTAATAAGTAGTGCACCTTTCTTACTGTCCTAATGTGCACAATGTAGTGACTGCTTTTTCGTCTTTTGTTTTCTTACTTATGTTCTCTGTATTTTATATGCTTGTGTTATGTGTTATGTGTAACGTTGCTGCCTTCTTGGCCAGGTCAGCATTGCAAATGAGATTCTATCTCGATGCTTTGATCTGGTTAAATAAAGGTTAAATAAAAATAAAAAAATATCGGGCTGCAGAATTTGTGAATATTTTTGTAATGGGTTTGACCCCCTATAGATAGAGAAATAGGAATAAATGCAGGTGTAAAAACCATGTTGATGCTGAAAGAAATGCAGCCGTAAAAAAAAAAAACCCTGTCTGTTTGCACTGAGACCAAAATAATTGTTCAATATCTCCTGAGCCTCCTTCACACACCAAATACTCTCCTCCGCTCCCTCTCCAGTCCCCTCCACCCCCCCCTTAATAGAGTATTCATTACTGTAGACAGCCTAGTAAATGTCATCTTGCCTGGCCATGCTGCGTATGTCGATGTACAACTGTATATAACTTATTTATTTTCATTTCAAGTCATTGCCACTTAATTATAAATGACACCGGCTGCTCCCCAAGAGGGTCCGGCTTCATACTGTGATATCTCATTCCCACCACAATTAGTTGCTGGTTACTGAAGGAAGGGGTTTCTATTTATATGTACGCATGCAATCAATGGATGTCTAATGAGTGGCCTCTTTTATGACAACCCTGGTGGTGTCAAAGGTAAAGCCAAATATAGATGATTATATATTTTTCCTTCATTTGTATTTATTTTGTGTTTTTCTTTTTGCTTTCTGCCGTTGCTTTCCTGTTTTGTGTCTCGTAATATGTTCTGACCACTGTTAGCTCAGGCAGTAAATGACAGACAGCTCGTCTGCAACCTGCCAGTCCACTCGTCCCTTTAATAACAGACCTGGCAACCACCTTAAGTGAATGATGGATTATTCCCTCAACCATTTCACCCCCTGTCTTTTGCCTTTTCCATTACTGCTGAGCTCTGATGGGCGGTTTGACAGATAGGCTACAATTAACATTATAAATAAATGGAAATCTAGGTTTATAAAATCAACTGCCTCCATCCTGGATAATATTTCAGAAGAGAACAATTATTAAAAAAAGGTAAATGTCGAGGTAGCCAAAGATAACAAGAGATGTGTCTGTACAAATGTTGTTACCATATTTGGCAAAAATAATTGTCAGCACATAATCCAGATTCGTGTGTTGTTTTGATTTGCCAAATATTACATCATATATATACATTGCAACAAATAAGACGTATCATTTGTTAATTAGTAAGCTTTAGAGGTCCAGTTAAGAACACTTTTGGACGGAGCCTGGCTAGCTGTTTACACTTATTTCCAGTATTTGTGCTAAGCTAAGCTAACCAGCTATATGATTTGTCTATGACATGAGATATCAAAGAAGTAAAGTGATGGGCGGGTTGGCATATAGGCTACACATGTTATATTATGTGTGACATCAGAACAAAATCTATCTTGTTTTAATAAATTGAACTGCCTCCATCTTGGATATTTTAATGAAGGAAAAAAATGCCTTACAATCTAAAATACATGTTTCATGTAAAATGTTAGCATATTTGTAAAGAAAATTGGTCCCGAATGAACCCCAATTCACGGTCCATCTGGATTTGACAAATATAACATCAAATACATATTAAATACAACAAATATAACATAAAGTATGTTAATTAGTAAGCTTTAGACGTCCAGTTAGGAATACATTTGAACGGTGCCAGGCTAGCTGTTTACATTTATTTCCACCCTATGTGCTAAGCTAACCAGCTGTTGGTTGTAGCTTTATCGTACAGATATGAAAGTGGTACAGATGTTAAAATCTAGTGAGCAAAATAAACGTGTTAATTCAAATGTAAAAGTATTCCTCTTGTGTATGGAACATGTCTTACCTTGGCAAAATAAACAATAAACAGTTATGTAATATTATTTAAGATTATGAAAGTTGTATTTTCCCTTTTTACAACATTTAAAGCACCTCAGTGTGGTATTTATATCTATTATGTCAACCATATGTATTGCTTTTGGTTGCTTTTTGAAGATCTGGAGTGTGGATTAGGGACAAAAACAGGTCAGGACTGGGAAATGATTGTTTGTGTTATCACATGATCAGTTAAGCCAAAATTAATTTACAGGGTTAACCAAATAAAATAGGATTATTCTGAAAGCGTGGACAGTTGTGTCATCAATCTAGGGGAGCTGCTAGAGCTTCCACATACGAGGACTGTTCCTGGGAAGGTTGAAGTGTATATGAATATGGAGCAGGTCAAGTGCTTAGTCAAGCTCCATGCTTAAATAAGGGCTATAAAATGCAGGGGTCGTCCTGTACCCTGTCGGTTGGAGTGTTTCCTCTCCTGGTGATGTTTCATCAGCTCTGTGATACCCTGCTCTCTATGCTAAAGCAGGATGGTGTCACCAACAAAGAGCTCAAGGGGGAAATTGGTTACACATAGGAAACACAGCTTTACACAACACCAACATTGAGGATAGAAGTAAAATCACTGAAAACTTAATCCAAATTCTCGCGGGAAAAGTGTTGACTACCTTGCCTGAGAATCTTTGCAGCAACATTGATTCAATTTGCAAGATCTTACCTTTTTTAACAATATATCTACAGTATAGGACAATTATGTATTTCCAGTTGCTTACAGTGTTTGCTTGCATTTACAGCCGTCATGCAAAGTAATGGCTCACCTCACCTGTCCGACTGGGCCATTTTCCAGGATGATGTTTTGTAATCTGATCCTGGTTTTATTGAACTACCAAAAATGGAATCCTGGCATTGTTTTAGCAATCCACATCAACATACGTAGACGTGTAGTGTCATGTTTTTCATTCTTTTCTCATCTTTTTACTTTAATTTCCATAAAAGAACATGACTTAAATTCAAAAAGTAATATCGATGTCTAGTGTTTTTGGTTTTCATTTGAGTGCATTTAATCAAGTTTGAATCTTAGCCCTTATCAAATGCATTTATATGTAGCTTTCAGCAATATTTTTTATTTAAGAGTTTACAGGGAACATATAATGTCAATTTTCAGGTAAATATTTGTATTTTCTTCAAAAAAGCCCTGTCTATTGGCTTACGAGAAAAATATGGCCTACCTTGGCAACCAACATACAAAAATGGATTTATTTTATTTTCAATGATCCACTGATGCTGCCCTCAGCTCCACTGGCCCTTTTCAAAAGAAAGTGGTTGTAAGATTGAGGCCATATAAATACACACACACACACACACACACACACACACACACACACACACACACACACACACACACACACACACACACACACACACACACACACACACACACACACACACACACACACACACACACACACACACACACACACACACACACACACACACACACACACACACACACACACACACACACACTGTAAATGCTCTGCACTCTGTCCCTGTGAAGAGTGGGCTACTTGAGGCAGGTAATCAAGCAGGGATTAGGTGGTCGGTGGCTCGGACATCCTTAGTTTATGCTGATCGCTGACACACACTGAAGATGTACAGACAATCTGGCACAGCGAAACACGTGTTGACGTTGTTCATGAAGCCACAACAGACATGTCTCTGAATTCACAAATCCATGAATTATAGCCACGAGAATTCAAGTTTTGTAAATTCAGAAAAGCCAAAGGGAAAACAGTAAGAAAGACCACACAATGTTTGTCAGCTCACATTTTTTAAGATGTGTTTTTTGTATCAATATACTGTATACATTTATTCAAATAAAGTTATTTGCATTTTGTTGCAAAAACCTTGCCATGATATCCATAACTCCCTTTACATTTTGTGGCACTTTTTTTAGAGGGCACCAACCCATTATGCACTGTTTTTACCCTGAAGTAATTTCAAGTGTTCTTCAATCATCAATATTCAACAGTGTTGTGGAATAATAATTCCAACTTGAATAGCATATACAACCAGTGGCGGCGCCAGAGATTTTCTCTAGGGGGTGCTGTGGGGTAGCTTGACGTTTCATAGAGGGTGCTCAAACATTAAGGGTTTCCCATTAATGCACCAGAGCTACAGTTGAATGTTCTACTGCAACACTCCCCACACACACACACACACACACACACAGTGCACCCGCGACTGTTACAATGAAGGCTCGATAATCAGCTCACGGCATATAGGCAGGGGTAAAGTGCTATTTTTACAAGTGGGGAGTGGACCTCACCTCCTCTAGGGGGGTCCGGGGGCATGCTCCCCCGGGAAGATTTTTTTTTTTTTAAATATTGAAGTTAAAAGCATCAATCTGGTGCACTTGAGAGCAACATTAAGAGATCTATGGATACATCTCTCAACACCCATATGAAACAGAACTGTCAACAGATTTTCTATTTCTTTATAGATATTTTACAAATCACTCCCCTTTTAAAACAACACACACACACACACACACACACACACACACACACACACACACACACACACACACACACACACACACACACACACACACACACACACACACACACACACACACACACACACACACACACACACACACACACCATGTATACATTACTTCAGGGGACATTACATTGACTTAAATGCATTTCCTGGAGACTTATCCTAACCTTGACCATAACCAACACATGCCTAACCCTAACCCTTAACGCAGGGCTATTCAAGTAGTTTGGAATGGGGCCCGGTTGATGAAAATGATCCAAAGCAAGGGGCCGGGAAAAAAATGACTTGAAATATTAGCAGTCATATTAAGAGCTTCAGATACAGTAAATACTACAGCAGGTCACCCTTGACAAAGAGATCAATGATCTCAATGGGATTCACCTGCATAAATATAGTAGGTTTGAAATTAAATTAAATGACTACAACAGCATAGTGGAGTGCATATATTTTGTTTAATTAAATCAAACATAGCCCCAAGACCTTTATAAATGGCAAGTTCAGAACTCAGTACATGTGAAGCTAATATAACCATCAACATCATTATATTTAGATTAAATGATCTAATAATTCACACAAAATAGCAATTTAGGGCCATACACAAACAACAGTGCATATTATGGTATAATAACAATAAAGACAAGTGAGCCATACCACATCAATTGCTTAATTAAAAGCAAAAACAATTGTCAAAAGACTTGTATTAATTACCAAACCACAACACACAGCCTTTTAAAACTCAAACCTTTTTTGATTAACATAGTGATAACTGTATGCAACCAACTTGTCAGATATGTGCCATCTAATGAGAGAAATGGCATTTTTTCGATTTATCAAGAGCAGAGAAGTCGGGAGTATACGTTGTCATGGCAATACGCATACAGTGATGCAGATGCTGGTCGGAGAGGGATGCGCGATTATTAGTTTTTATGGCATTCATGTGTGAGAATGCCGATTCGCACGTGTAAGTCGAGCCAAACATTGTGAGGACAAAAAGTGCAAGACCCCTTGAATGAGGGAATTTCTCGTGGCTGACTTCATGAGTCCAGAACTTTTCAGAACCTGCCAGCTGAAATGACTGTCGCAGGTCATCTGATGACTGAATGTTAATGAGTTCAAGTTGTAAAGACGCCTCGTTTAATGTCACAATCAGCTCCTTTGCTTTCAGTGCAAACTCCCCCTCTACATTCACAGAGAAAGGGTCCTTCACAAATCTCATCACTTCAGTCGGGAGACTGAAATGTTCAAACCTCGTGGCAAAGTTGGTTTTCAATGCGTCCATAAATCCAGTCATCACCTCGGTGATTTGTAAACCTGCAGTGTTGGAAAATGGAGCATTTTGCCTGGACATAAATCCGCAAATAAAGTGTGAGCTTTTTTTGAAACGCATGAAGTCTCTCCACAAGTTGTGTAACCATTTTATCTCTGCCTTGCAGCTCCAAATTGAGTTGGTTCAGATGTTGGAAAATGTTGCTCAAAAAGCAAACGGCAGCGTAAAACTCATCATTCTCTATCAGACACAGAAAGGCGTTGGCTTTTTTATTCTTTGAATTGCGGAGAAACGCCATGATCTCCTCCTTAAGTTCACAAAATCGTTTCAAGACGTTTCCTTTGCTTAGCCATCTAATGGCACTGTGCATGAGAAAATCATTATATTGAGCTGACATGTCTGACAACATCTGGCAGAAAAGGCGGTGCTGTAAACTGGAGTTACAACGAATAAAGTTAATAATCGCCATGACAGAGTCCATTGTGTTTTTTAACTCACCACTCAGTTTTGCGCACAGGAGGCTTTGGTGGATGAGGCAATGCAGCGATCTCAGCTGTGGAGCCACATCTGCCAGTCTAGCGGACAGTCCCTGTGTTCGGCCCGACATCGCAGGGGCCCCATCCGTTACAAGCATGTTAATACGATCCAATCCCAACTTGTGCTCCTTGAAAAACGAAACCACTTTGTGGAACATCACCTCACCGGTCGTGTGTCCATCCAAAGGAATTAATCCAAGTAGATCCTCCCGAAAGCACTCACCATCAAATAATCTAACATAGAGGCACAGCTGTGCAACATCGCTGCTGTCAGTGGATTCATCAATAGCTAGCGACATAACCTCCGCCTTTCACAGTTTGTCCAAGAGAATCTCAAAAACGTCCGATGCAAGGGTCTCCATTCTCCTTGATGTTGACGTGTCAGAAATCGGAATGTTCTTAATTGAGTCAATAACGCTTTTTCTGATTTTCTCATCTGCAACCACTTCCTCAATTGATGCAAGCATAGACTCTTTGACTGTCTCTGCGTCCGTAAAAGGCCTTTTCTTTTTGCCTAATATCCAGGCCACTCGTAGGGACGCTACCGTAGCTCTCTTTTGGTCAGTGCAAGCCCGAAACAGGGAGCTACGTCTTTGGTCATAGCACGAAGTTAGCCCCAAAATCTTCTGGCGGCGAGCATCAGAGCCCGCTGGAAAAGTGGCATCAAAGTTGGCGTGAGCTGTCTTAAAATGCCTTCTCAAGTTGTACTCTTTACACACCGATAAACACTCATTGCAGATTAAACACACGGGCCTCCCACTGACATTTACACACAAGTACTTCTCTTTCCACTCGCTGTTGAATTGCCGGTTTTCGGTGTCAACCTTTCGTTTTTTTAACGTAGAAAGAGACATTTTGATATCCAACTATGCTGACCAGGTTTGATTAATCGTTCCATTGGCGCAAAACCGTCGAAGGTGCGCGAGCTTGTAGTGAAGGGCAGCGTGAGAATTTTTCAGGGTTTTCAACTGTTGAAAGTGTCAGTATAACAATTGCAGTTTGCCAACTCCACTATGGTTATTATGCTTTTGGGGTTTTTCCCTTTCCTGTAGTGTGTTATAGGTATGTGTGCATGTAAATGGTCTGCATTGGCTAAAAGGCTAAAATCCCAAGCCCCTGCCTGATACAACTCGATTGGACTCCTTTGTTTACTTCAGTAACATAGTGACACACTACGTTAAACTATAGCTCTTCTATAGAGAACCGCAGTGACGCGTCGTAAAACCCGGAAGTAAGTTAGCATTTTTAGCACTTCCGGTTCCTTCGTCAGCAATGCATTTTCTCCATAGGGTTTTGGAAAATAGCTCGAAATAAGGTCTGTGGTTGACACAAATTTAAGAGATACATCACGTTTTGTTCTACGACATTAAATACATCAGCAGTGACCCCACTGGGGATTTCTGAAGGGTTTACGTGTCTGAAAAACGATGGTTGTTACCGAGTGGCTGAATAGGACTACAGAAATTGTCGAGGCCGTTGTACGTCATTACGCCTAACACGTGTGTTCTGCTTGAAAGCAAGTACCTGCCAATCTTTAGTATCTGTATATCTATATCTGACCATTAGAATCTGTATTTTTGAAATTGTCGTTTTTAACACCGTAGTTTTACAAATTATAGAATAATTAATTACCAGTGTTTTCCAATTTTACTCGGCAGTTCGTTTCGTTAGCTAACGTTAGCTAAAGCTAGCGCTACTAGTTAGCTACACAATGGTTTTTTGCTTTGCTCCGGGTTGCAGCCACAGGTCTTCACATGAAAGGTGCTCGTTCTATCGTTTCCCGGCCAATGTTTTCCAAAGGAGAGTCTGGATTCGTGCCATGAGGTAAGCTGACGTTACATTTTTGTCCATGTCACGGTGAAATGTAAATGATGGGTCGTGACTGTATCGCCGTTTTAGAGATGGCGCTGCTGAAAAGACCGCAACATAAGTAAAGATAATGAATAAATCCTATTAAAACCTGTGTGGCTTATATGATAAGTCTAATTAGTACAAGCAGCATAACGTTTCACCATGTAACTAAGGATTGTAGTCAGGGAAATCAGTTTGACATATTGAACTAATAACAAATCACCTCTGGCTGGCAGAGAACTCTCTGCTCCATAGCTTCTCTTGGACGTAAAATCACATGTACATTTTACATTTATATTCAATTTAATATTCCATCCCTCACATACTTTTGTATATATAATAACTTATATTTTGTTTTTCTTGTTATGCTGCTGCAACACAAATATTTCCAAAATTGGGATCAATACAGTAATATCTTATCTTTATTAATTAAGAAATATAACTATTATAATTAGTGTAGCAGCTGACACCTATTTTCAATATGGATTAATCTACCATTTATTTCTTTAGTTCAATTTTCATCTATAAAATAGTGAAAATGTTCACGAGACAAAGTACAAGGTTATATCTTTAGATGTTTTGTTTTAGCCTACAGTATGTACTGTATGTCTTAATGCTCTTATATGTGACGGTGTGACTTCCATGAAACTAATATTTGATATCTTCCCAACAGACGAACTGACAGGAAGCCTAACACTCTAACAACCACAACATTGCAAAGGCGAGAGAATATAAATTAAAAACGATTCACAATTTCTTAATTTCTTCTTCTTTCTTGCAGTGAGGTGAAGCTGACCTTGCACTTGGTGCCAGTAAGGATGTTCCTCACGCAGGCTGAATGTTTCTCCCTCCTTTCTGACACTTGATTTGCAATGCTTCACTAATTGTCATGTCCCTGGCTCCGTGGGGACACTTTACCTCCAGCACAGCGGAAGACCCTACCAGACCATCTGGAGATGCCCCCAACACTCCTGATTGGGAGAGCCACAAACCTGACTCATGGACCTGCATCTGGGTTGCAGTGGTGAATGCCCTGACACCCTCACATTCATTCATAGTCCCCCACTGTACAGACAAAACACCATCATGGGCCTGTTGTTGCCCTAGCAACCTGGCACTAAGGGAAGCAGTCACACACTTTGACCTCAGGACAGCTCAAAGTTGCTGGCAGTCAACCTTCCTTTCCTGAACAAATGCCAGTTTGGGTTGGTTCGCTGACCAGTGGTAGCCACCTGAATTGCCCTCTGTTGCTCCTCAGACAATGCCATGCTTGCCACAATTGCCTCAGGTCCCTGATGCCCAACAGATTTGAGAATTTCAGGAACAGTAAGTGTTTCCAAGCTGTAGTGTTCCTCTTCTGGCTCGGGGGAGAGAAGCCAAGACATTCCTGAGAACCTGCTCCCGTGTCTGTCCCTCAGCCAGTCACGATCTTCGGAGGTGGGCTCTCTTGTCAGCGGGTTGAATGAGTCATTGGTTGGAGGAAATAGCTCCTCCACTGAATGCATACGTTTAGCTGCCTTTGGCTTCTTCCACTGACAGGGGGTGTCAGTGCAGCTGAAATTGTGGATGGCAAAGATGGCTAATGCAGCCGCATGACTGCATTTCCATTTTCCACATGGGCATTCACATTTTGTGGAGAGAATTCCCTCTTCTCCTGTAGATACCTGTGGTGGTGGGATTGTTTTATTATTTAAAATATATTTACATTTGTAATGCCTTCGCAATTATCCCTTTAATTGTTTATAGCCTACTGTATGTTTATTTCATGGATATTTCTGTGTTTTCTGGCGTGTAATGTTTGTAATCTTGGGGCCTCTTCTCTTTAACGTCTACATGCTACCACTGGCTCAGATAATGAAGAACAACAACATAAGTTACCATAGCTATGCAGATGACACACACATTTACGTAACCATTTCACCAAGAGACGATACTCCAATTAAAACACTGAGTAAGTGCATTGAACAAATCAATGACTGGATGTGTCAGAACTTTCTCCAATTAAACAAAGATAAAACTGAGGTAATGGTTTTTGGAGCCAAGGCAGAACGTATAAAAGTTAGCGCTGAGCTTCTGTCTGCAATGTTCAAAACAACAGATAAAGCCAGAAATCTAGGTGTAGTCATGGACTCTGACCTGAGTTTCAACAGTCACATTAAAACAGTTACTAAATCAGCCTACTATCACCTAAAGAACATATCTAGGATTAAAAGACTAATGTCACAGCAGGATTTGGAAAAACGTGTCCATGCCTTTATCTTCAGTAGACTGGACTACTGCAATGGTGTCTTCACAGGTCTCACTAAAAAATCCATTAGAAAGCTGCAGCTGATTCAGAACGCCGCTGCTCGAGTCCTCACTACCACTAAGAAAGTGGATCACATCACTCCTGTTCTGAAGTCTTTACACTGGCTTCCTGTGTGTCAAAGAATAGATTTCAAAAATACTGCTGCTGGTTTATAAAGCACTGAATGGTTTAGGCCCAAAATACATTTCTGACCTCCTGCTAAATGATGAACCATCCAGATCTCTCAGGTCTTCAGGGACTGGTCAGCTTTCTGTCCCCAGAGTCAGAACTAAACATGGAGAAGCAGCGTTCAGTTATTATGCTCCAAATATCTGGAACAAACTCCCAGAAACCTGCAGGTCCGCTGCAACTCTGACTACTTTTAAATCCAGGCTGAAGACTTTTCTTTTTGTCGCTGCTTTTAATTGAACTATTCACATCTTAAACTGCACTGTAACTTTTATCCATGTATTTTTTCTTTTAATGTTTATTTTATTAGCTTTTCTTTTTAATGACTGATTTTAAATGCCATTTTCTTAATGTCTTTCATTTTTTGTAAAGCACTTTGTGTTGAAAAGTGCTATATAAATAAACTTGCCTTGCCTAATAAAGATTTCATGTGACACATAAAATGGATTTGTTGATGGGAATTAATGTGAATAAATTAACTCTAGGTTAACGGTACTCTTGCTATCACTACTCACCGACACTCTATAAACCTTGTCCCTCATGCTAGCCCTGACAACACCGGTAAGCACACCTTCATCTAGGCTGCACTGTTTTACGTGTCCTGACTTGTAGTGGTTCTCTCCTCTATCTACACTCTTCTTGTCATCTTTGTAAAACGATATCAGACTGGTAATTGACACAGCCATGACTTCTAGTTAAATTCAGTGTGGCTAAAATGAAAAGCTTTGTTAAAATATGCAAGCACGCGGAAGTCAAAGTCAGCTTTATTGTCAAAAATTCTACATGTGTTATACATCCAAAAATATCGAAATATCGTTTCCCACAGTGTGACATGTATACATTAAACAAAACAAAAAGGGCCTAGATAAACGGGGTATACAGTTTAAAATGTTAATATATTTAAAGTGTTCAAAGTGCAGTTTCAGTGCAAGTCAGTTGAAACGATCTTAAGTTGGCGTGACGTTGACGTCGTGCGACCCTGCTGCTGTACTGGCTTGTAGTTCGTTTATAGCATAACGTTAGCATTTCGCTTTTGGCGACTAGATTTATGATTAAAAAATTATAAAAGTATGAGAGACATGTGGAGATTATCCGGCTGAACAAAACGTGATCCCTCTCTTAAATGTGTGTCAACCACAGACCTTATTTCGAGCTATTTTCCAAAATCCTAGGGAGAATTTGCATTGTGTTTTTGACGAAGGAACCGGAAGAAGTTTACTTCCGGGTTTTAGGACGCGTCACTGCGGTTCTCTATTGGCTAGTAGTTCGACACATTGTACGTGTTATGCTAAAGGGATGGACATCTCTAAGCAGTTGACCAATCCCAACAGAGCCTGCCAACTAACCAATCAGAGCAGACTGGGCTCTGGTTTCAGACAGAGGGTGAAAAGAGGTGCTGCAGCACAGGCCGTATGAAAACAATAAAGAGCTTTAGGAACATAAAGCATGTACATTTGCCACAGTTGAGGCACAATATACAAATATGAACCTGAAAATGAGCATTATATGTCCTCTTCAATAATAAGAAATTCTTGCTAAGGCTGATAAACAATGGTTTCTATCGTTAAACCAACGCTTACTGTCAGTGTATAACAGGTACACAGTCATTTTATTGAGCAATATAATAGTGTGACACTATACCTGCTGCCATTAGAGGTTTTTGTTGATTAGAAAATAACCATATATCATTCTTGGCAATTTAAAGTAATTATTTTCTTGGTTACTATAATTTTTTTCTTGTGGCAAATATCAAGTCAAATATCAGAGCCAGCCGCTAACGCATAGCCTACCCAGCCTTTCTTTTACTTCTTAAAGAGCAACTTGCAGGTTAGAGACCAGTGAATAAATGTGTAGGAAAATGATGAATACACTATATTTCAAAAAAATATACAGAAATATACACTACATCATCATCATCATCAGCTTTATTTAAAGAGACTCTTGGTCCATTATTAAAAGACATACAACACTCAAATATAAATTAAAAAAGGCAGTTATACCAATGTTTCCACAGAGGTGACTGGAAACACGGATTTGACAGCAGCATAATGAGAGAGTTATGAGAAACATTCAATTGACAGATGAATTTGTACATTAGATTTCTCAAAAGAGCATGGAACGGGTTGACATCTGGCGTCGTTTTAGTAAGACATTTTCACTTCCGCATAAAAAAGCCTCCGCACGTGACCTCCCGCGTGTGACGTAACATGGGGGAGAGCGGCCGGTCTAACGTATGAATAAACATGGATCACAATGCTAGTTTTGACACAGAAGAGGTTGAAAATATATATTCGAATGCATATAATTATAATGATGAGCCTGCTAGGCGTCCAAGAGACCAGGAGCAGCCAAGGATTAGAAGAAATAACGGCCATCGGAGAGAAATGGAGCTGTGGTGTGAGGAGAACCAGTGGAGAACAGGGCAGCATGTCTTGGTGAGTGACCGGCGTTAGCTACAGTTAATGTTAGCTAACGTCAGTCACATCACAACATTGTAAAGTTAGCAATCATATATCAGGCTATAACTAAAGTAGTATTGATAATATAGTAACGTTACTGGCAGGACTGTTGATTAGTGATGGCAGTTTGACACTGTAGCTTCGAACGGAGCTTCAATCCTGGACTTCCTATTCCATAGAAGCAGTGCATCGAAGCTTGCTTCAAATCACGTGACCTATGACGTCCGAACCAGCAACTGCTTTATTTCCTGAATGAATGAACTCACTGGTTCGCCGTCCAATCAGGCGATTCAATGCACTGCCTTGTCTCGATTCTGACAGGTGACAGGTTGAAACAGTTTCAAATTTGAGCGCTTCAACACTTTATGACCGCTCTAAACAATGCGCAATGTGTGGGTTGTCGTAGTTTGCGTTGTTGCTGTTGAGTTGTTGTTGGTATTGCATTTGAATTGTAGTATCATTATAGAGCAAGCCAGGAAGAAAGATAGGTCGTTCTGGCTCGGGAAACACTTCGAAATGTGGAGAAGTTGTGAACAAAAAGACAATGATAAGTAATATAAAAACAGTTCAATAGTTTAAGGAATAGATAGCCCAGTGGGTAGAGCCGGCGGCCCGAATGTGGCGATGTCCTCCGCGCAGCTGGTTCAAAGCCTGGAATGGATGTATTTTAATCATTGCTTTTCAACTTTAATAACTGATAAAAGGCCCTCTCCTCCCAAAAAAATGTCCAGCACTCTAGTCTCTTCTCAATAACCCAATACACACAATTATCAATCTTTAATTGCAAATAGAACATGATATTCAGTCTTAGTGTGTGTGTGCATCGAAAAAAAATTCAAGGCAAAGATACGTTAAACCCACTGCAGCCTTGCACTTCGCCAGGAGAGGTCGCTGTAACTGAAGCTTTGAGAAATGAACCTATTTCCGACACAATTGTCCAAGTGGTTCGATGCTTCATTCAAAGCTTCATTTTGCCATCACTACTGTTGATACTGATCCATAACAGAAACTAATGCGCAAGTATCAGTCGTATCTCGCGCTACCTAATGCAACTCCACACTACGGTGCTGTGTACCGCAGGGGAGACGCGAGATACGGCTGATACTTGACGATCTGACGGAGAAAAGTTGTGGAGCCTCCGTTGATATGCCGTTGTAAATGGCTTGATGGAAAGCAGGTGTGTAGTCGGGGAGGGTGCACAGCTGATTGCAGCAGGTGAGTGGAGGTTGAGCCAGGAGTGACAGCCACCACGCCCACACAAACACAAAGGAGACGGTTGGAGCAGTACAGCGTTACCTAATGCAACTCCACACTACGTCTTACCGGAGGGGAGAGAGAGAGCAGCGAAGGGGGGGAGAGAGATGTAATACGGTTTCCTGATAAAGCTGTGGAGAGTATGTGCTGCAGGGAGGTGGATGCACCTCGCACAACGCACCCAGGAACGAACGCTAGCTCCGGTCCTTTTCCTGTTAGGGAAACTGTGGACTCGATGTCCTGACAGGCTGGAGTTTGTGCAACCTGCACAAACACAAGCTCACCATGATTACAAATGGTGAAATGCAATGTAAAATGACCGCAAAAATACCAGCTCACTAAATCACAACCGCTCAAACCAACTACAAACTACTACCGCGGATTGGGCAGAGAACGAGTCCGAGAAAGTTGCTCCCCCATGTGACGTAATATGACGCGTTTGACGTTAAAAAACGTTTTTAGTTTTTAGTAACAGAGCTCAAACCAGCTCCTTTTCCTCTGAATTCCTGCCCTTATGTCTTGTAAAACATATCAAATCCTGCTTTAACATTTGTAATTGTTATTTTCAGGCAAGGTTAAGCATAAATGTAGTAAAAAAAACAACCTGCAAGTTGCTCTTTAAGAACTAGAATATTAAATGAGCACCTATGCAGCATCAACAATACATCTTTGTAAATGGGTGCAAGTGTGCAGGAGAACGAAAGGACAACGACAGTTTGATGCTTCCATTAACGTCAAAGTGTTCCACATTGCCCACGTAATGGAATAATAAACCCACACCTTCAATGACAGCAAGGAGCAACTTCCAGGAAAAAGAGAGGGGTATTGTCATTGCAGCAGCTGATCTTTGTAGAATAACCAAGTGTAGCTTTGACATGACAACATATGAATACATTAAGCACAAATCAACAAGTGGCATATCAAAGAAGGAAGGAGTTACAGTTTATAGATCTCTGTACAGCCCTCAGTGTGTGATGAGAAAATGTAGTACTGTTGTTCCTCAACTGAGGTGGCTCTTTTTTTAGTACAAAGTGTTCCCTGTTTGGTGCTTTTATAGTTAGTAGTGTTCACCTCTTGCAAATGGGCCTTATTCAAAAGGAACAAGTCACTTATTTAAGAGGTGGTGGTTTATGTCTATTCATTTCTGTCTTTCTCCTTTCACTTCTGGAGTGGAAGACTAAATTGTCCTCCTTCATATTTGTGACGCATCTTTATCTTTCCGATTTTATTTAATATTTTTGCATTTTTGTTTACTGCCTTTAATCCGACTATCACTTCAACAATGCTCTCTGACAGTTTTGCATACAAATACTGCCAAGAGGGGTTTATGGTCTTCGCACTGTTCTGTGATTTAAAGGAAAATGCCTAATGTATAGCAAAGGCTAATATTAGCATAAGCTATGTGTTTTTTGGTCATATCTCGCAGCTGTTTATCAGTTAATTTGTATAATATTAATTTCTGAATTGAGTCCATTGTCTGACTAATTGTTTGTCCGTGTTTTCTTCAGTGTCAATAGAGTAAATTATTTGTTCCTTGTCTAAAAAAAATATTTCATGTTTTTAAATGTTTTAGCCTCCATCAATCTCCCCTTCTTTAACGCGCTCGAGAGAGGCTTCTCAGCTTAATTATGTCTGTTTACTGTATTGTTATGCAGAGGGAATTTATTTCCCTTGAAGTTAAATCAATGAAGTGGGATGGGTCACTAAAGTCTGCAATGGTACAAACATGTTAAGATAAAAGACCAACTTTATTTTCTTTATTTTCTTTTCCAGACAAATTCAACGCCTATGTCACTTTAAAGGTGCAAAATGTGAAGAGTACTACCATCACAGTCCGAGGGGACCAGCCATGTTGGGAGCAGGACTTCATGTTGTGAGTATCGCCCTGCTGCTGCTCTTACTTTAAATAAAACAAAACAAAGAATCTATTTTCTCTGCCGCCTCATGCCCCTCAGGGCGAGGAGACACATTCTTCTTCTGTTGTTTACATATGTGATTCTGAGTGTTCTACAGTACTGCAGTACTACATGGTACAAGTGTTTGTCTACCGCTTTAAAGTCAAAACTGCTCCACCAGTTAAAAATCTGCTCAAATATTGTAGGTAAACCTTTTGAGAGACTCTATTAATCAGCCTACCATAACCACATATCGATGCTGTCCAACTACATCGTCTCTGACCCCAACCATGTCCTGAACAGCGAATATGAATTGTTATGATCAAAACGGAGACACAGGGATATACTAAGGTCAGACTGAAGCATTCTTTTGTACAGCAGTCAATCCTCAAATTAAATACAGAGCAGTGCTTCTCAAAGTGTGGTCCGCGGACCACTGGTGGTCCGTGAGCGCCCCCTAGTGGTCCGTGAGTATATTGGTAACATTTTACATTTGAAATAAATTTAAGTTTTCCGCACTCTCGCGGGAATATCTCCGCAATGGAGCGAGCTTAAATTTCACATTCGATTGCATGATATAGCAGATAAACACCTTCATCACACATGTGGCCACTTGTTTGTACCATTTTCAGGCGATTTGTAAAAAACTATGTGTTTTTGGATATTTGTGGAGTTAGGTGGTCCGCGAGTGTTTTTTTATTGATTAAGTGGTCCTTGGTATGAAAAAGTTTGAGAAACACTGCGCTAGAGGGTCTTGTTTCTCTTCAGTGATCGTGATGTTTTGTAAAATGTTTGTCCCTTGTATCTTGTCTTAAATCATTGTCCTTGTTGCAAATGGAGCTGCTGTGATGCAAGAAAAATGTCAGACTCGATCTGACAGTAAATTATAATCGTATTGTAAATCTTATTACTTACTCTATCGTCTTTATCTATTGCAGGGATTTTTCAATTAAAACCCAGAACCTCCTTTTTAGCCATAATTACATCAGTTATTTGTATGTGTTTTTTATTTATTTATCTTTTATATATTTCTAGTTATTGTGCTTTTTATTAATTTTTTAATTATTGTTTTATTATTGTACTCCCATTGTGTTATTTAATATTTCTAGTTACTGCCTGTACAGCACTTTGGTCAACTGAAGGTTGTTTTAAATGTGCTATATAAATAAATAAAGATTGAGATTGAGTTATTTGAAACAAGGGTGCATACGATATAAACTTCCTGAAAATGTATCTGGTCTGTAGAAACCTCTTGAGGTTTATGTGTTACCCTACTGGAAGGATCTGCAGATTAAAGCTTTTTTAAATTATTTTGCAAAACATATATTCTAGTTTCAATTAAGCATTCTTTCTGTATGTAGCTCACATATATATGAAGAGAACTGGATAAAGCGTTGGAGGCTGGACCCCGTTCATTCCTATGTAATTTGCTCAGTGGCACATGAAGCCAAAGTGGCCTGACTCTTGAGAGCTAGGTTACCTGTAGCTGGGCCCATAGAGAGCCCCGCCTCCAAAACAGCATGTCAGCAGGTCTTGGCTCAGACAAATGAGTGGAGAGAGAAAATAATGCTGGATACGGCTATTAGCACATTTCACATCCTAAGACCCTAATGATTTAAATAAAGGCTATAACAGTTATAGCTATAACAACTGCTAGTTGAATTTGTTTAAAAAAAATATTGACTGATTAGAAGACGTCTCTTTTCTATGGAAGCCTGTTTGCGCCACAGGAGAAAAAGTCAATATATTATATTGACTTAGCTATCTCAATATATTGACTTAGCTATCTCAATATACTGACTTAGCTATCTCAATATATTGACTTACTATCTCAATATATTGACTTACTATCTCAATATATTGACTTAGCTATCTCAATATATTGACTTAGCTATCTCAATATACTGATTTAGCTATCTCAATATATTGACTTAGCTATCTCAATATACTGACTTAGCTATCTCAATATATTGACTTACTATCTCAATATATGACTTAGCTATCTCAATATATGACTTAGCTATCTCAATATATTGACTTAGCTATCTCAATATATTGACTTACTATCTCAATATATTGACTTAGCTATCTCAATATATTGAGTTATATATATATATATTTGTATTGAAACAATTATGTGAAATACAGAATAAGGCACATAGACATCAATGTTCATCATATAAGCGGTACAACTTCATATTAAGGTACACAAATTCACCATCAACTAGTTGTTAATTAACATGCATATTAGCAGTATATTGGCTATTTATTAGTCATCATATTCTACAAGTAATCTGTGTATGTTACACTTGCATGTATGAGATCATTAAGTGCCTTGTAACTTCTTTTTTTATAGTTTCACTCCGTTTGAATGTCAGTGGACTGCAAATAAGTCAATAAAGGAGCATGGCTGCTCATTCCCTGGCTCTCAAAAGAGTTTGGCTGGCTGTTTAATCTAAGTTCACACTGAGACAGGACAACACAGAGAGAACAGTACACCTATTGTGTAAGTACGTACGGAAACACTACAACACATAGAGAGAACAGTACACCTATTGTGTAAGTACGTACGGAGACACTACAACACATAGAGAGAACAGCACACCTATTGTGTAAGTACGTAGTGAGACAGTACAACAAATAGAGAGAACAGTACACCTATTGTGTAAGTACATACAAGCAGGTCACATAGTATGATCACAAATACATAAACTCTGTTAAAAATCTGTTTTATTGAAAAGTACAGGCTGTATATATGTTCATTGGAGAAACTTGACATGTTTTGGTACATGTGTCTGAACCTCTCTATAGTGGTTTAATAAAACAGATATTTCAACATGTGCCTACTTTGTTCATGTGCCGTAGAGGTTAATTTCAGTAGTTGTGTTATATAATGTATTTACAAAGTGTGAAGAGGAGGCAACTTTAGAATAGGGAATCTGTTCAGGTCAATTAGAGTTAAACTACTAGCTTATTGGTTATGAACAAGACTTCACTTTAAAATAGAGAACATATTCTTAGATATAAAGCCTAATTTTGAGTTATTTAGACATATTGAGCAGAGCATATTAAGACCAAAGCTCATGTACAACAACTTCCTTACTTGTAATAAATAAACACTAATTAGAGGGTTATTGAGGAAAAACTCTCAACTAATGGCCTATTACTTGTAAAATATGGTCATGTAGAATAAGGCATTAATAAGTGTTTTATAATGACTAATAAAGAGCCAATATACTGCTAATATGCATGATAATTAACAACTAGTTGATGGTTAATGTGTGTACCTTAATATAAAGTTGTACCGCTTATATGATGAACATTGATGTCTATGTGCCTTATTCTGTATTTGACATAATTGTTTCAATAAAATATATATATTGAGATAGCTAAGTCAATATATTGAGATAGCTATCTCAATATATTGCCTTACAGGATTTTTTTTTCCTTTCCCTGTGGCGCAAACAGGCTTCCATACTTTCCCAATGCAAGTAAAAAGTACTGACACAGATATTTTAGTACAACCTTTTGGCCACTACGAAAATGTGCTTTAATGGCCGGCGCACTTACTTGGGCCTTGATGTAGCTCTTCAGACTAGCATATGAGGATTATTAAAATGGACAACACACTGCTGATTAATGATATACCCTTTCAATGTACTCTAATCAGGCATAATGCTCATGTAGCAACAAAAGTAAAATCGGACTAATCATCAGTTTTGCCATAGCTAAATAGATAGATGTTCACAATATCATATATGTCGCCTTTTTGCAAATTTAGAGATTGCAAATTATCCCATGATGGCAATACAATATTTTACTATGAAAATACATTATCATTATGGATCCATAGCACCAAGTTTGTGTGTATGAATTGACTTGAGTTTTTTTTACCACTCTTTTCTTAGTTGCTTTTTACGTGTTGGCTCATTGTCACTTATATTAGAACCAACCTCTTGGGATGTATTAAGATAAATTGAAGCTTCAGAATGTTTGTCAGCCCTTAGATGAAAACAGAACCAATATGCACTGCTATCTGACCTGCTAGCTGGCTTTAATAGGCCTTACTGAAATTGAAAGTGAGCATCAGCTGCCTGTTGGACTGTTGCCTGGCTGACACAGGATACAAAATAGGGTGCCGGTAGGATGGATGGAAATGAAATTACATGCCGAGCTCAGATAAGTGGATGCGTCAGTGATAAATCTAATAAATTGTCCATTCCAGTGTGATTCCATGGGGGGTAAAAAGTAGGGAAGTTTGGAAATTCTACTTCGCTTTTGTTTATTGCGGAAGTGATGATACTGTTACGAATGGGTGAAGCAGGTAGGACTCAAATGCAGAATAGCGAAAAGCGAGCTTTATTAAATAATAAAGCTGTGGCAAAAACAAGGCAGAATCCAAAATATCCAAAGCAGCACAAGGAACACAGACCGTGGAATAACATGGAGGGGAAACAATGAACCGACATGGAACACAGGGGAAGACTAGACTAAATACACAGAAGGGTAATCACAGAACAAGACACAGCTGGACAGGGGAGGAGAAACACAAGGACAACAGGTGAACACAATCGGGTAATCAGGGAGGGAAACAGACAGAAAGCAGACAGGCAGGAAACGGGGGTGAACACTTTACACAATAAGACAGGAAACCCAAAGACAAGAAAAACACCAACACAGACAAAACTACAAACGTGACATAACCTGAGAATCGTGACAGAACCCCCCCCTCAAGGGACGGATCCCAGACGTCCCAAAAAAAGGTCCAGCAGGGTGGGTGGAGGGGGACCGGAGGGAGGACACATAACTAGGGCCAAGAAAGGGTGGGTGGAGGGGGTCTGGAGGACGGGTCTTGGGCGGACGGCCCGGGGGAAAGGCAGAGACCAAGGAGGGGGTCTCGGGCAGAAGGCCCGGGAGCAAGGCAGATACCAAGGGGGGGGTCTCGGGTGGACGGCCTGGGGGCAAGGCAAAGTTCAAAAAGGGGCGAAGGCCACAGCGGGCAAACTCAGGGGGCCGTGCATGAGGGCAAAAGCAGCGGCAGAAAGAGTCAGGGGGCCGGGCCCGAGGACGAAGACCGCAGCACTCAGGGGGCCGGGCTCGAGGGAGAAGACCGCGGCTCTCAGGGGGCCGGGCTCGAGGGCGAAGACCAGACAGCTCCGGAGGCCGGGCAGGACCCGGTGTCGGCCGAACAGGAACCGGAGCCAGTGGGACAGGCTTCGGCAGGATCCCCCACGGAAGAGGACCAGTAGTTGGCAGGACCCCCGGTGAGACAGGTGATGGTGGGGCCTCCAACGGAACAGGACAAGGGGTTGGCAGGACCCCCGGCAGAAGAGTTGTCGGCGGGACCCCCAGAGGAACAGGACATAGGATTGGCAGGACCCCCGGCAGGAGAGCAGTCGGCGGGACCTCCAACGGCACAGGACATAGGGTTGGCAGGACCCCCGGCAGAAGAGTAGTTGGCAGGACCCCCGGCAGGAGAGTAGTCGGCGGGACCTCCAACAGGACAGGACAAGGAGCTGGCAGGACCCCCGGCAGAGGAGCAGTCGGCAGGGCCTCCAACGGCACAGGACAAAGGGTTGGCAGGACCCCCGGCAGGAGAGCAGTCGGTGGGACCTCCAACGAGATGGGACAAGGAGCTGGCAGGACCCCCGGCAGGAGAGCAGACGGCGGGACCTCCAACGGGACGGGACAAAGGGTTGGACTGGAGAAGGGACTAGAGAAGGGACTAGGAAAGTGACCTGAGGAGGGACTATGGCAGCTGGGACCAGGACTGGGGCCGGAACCATGGCTGCTGGGGCCAGAACTGGGGCTGTAACCATGGTTGCTGAGGCCGGAACCAGGGCCGGAACCATGGCCGCTGGGGCCAGAACTGGGACCGGAACCATGGCTGCTGGGACCGGCACTGGAGCCGGAGCCGCTGGAGTACGGGCTGGAATCCTGGCCTTGCATCTTCCAGAGACCTTTTGGAGGCTCCGTGGACCTCCAAACGCCAGACGGGTTCCTGAGAAAAGGTCTGAGGTTGGAACTGGAGCCGCTGGAACCGGAACAGAGGCCTGGACCATGGCTGTGTGGGCCAGGTAATCGAGCAAGGAAACATAGCTCTGCGGGGCCGGTACTGGTGCATGGATCCATGGCTGTGGAAACCGGAACTGAAGCCGGGATCATGGCTGTTGGAGCACGGGCTGGAATCCTGGCCCTGCGTCTCCTAGAGGCTTTTTGGAGACTCTGTGGACCTTCAACAGGACAGTAGTCGGATCCCAGGAAAGGGTTAGAAGCTTGTGCCAATTCCTCAGGGCTACTTGTAAAGGTTTGTAGCCACTCAGGCAACAAGCTCCTGAGCCAGGGCTTGCGAGCAACCTCCCGGCGTGCCTCCTTCAAAGCAGCCTCTTTACCCCGTCTAGATGAGGCGTTCTTCCAGGTGTAAAAAATGTACTCCAGAGAATACCCAAGACATTCCGCCTGTGGGGCCAAAACATTAAAATCTGCTGAGTCCAAATGTGGTCGGTTCATTCTGTTACGAATGGGTGAAGCAGGTAGGACTCAAATGCAGAATAGCGAAAAGCGAGCTTTATTAAATAATAAAGCTGTGGCAAAAACAAGGCAGAATCCAAAATATCCAAAGCAGCACAAGGAACACAGACCGTGGAATAACATGGAGGGGAAACAATGAACCGACATGGAACACAGGGGAAGACTAGACTAAATACACAGAAGGGTAATCACAGAACAAGACACAGCTGGACAGGGGAGGAGAAACACAAGGACAACAGGTGAACACAATCGGGTAATCGGGGAGGGAAACAGACAGAAAGCAGACAGGCAGGAAACGGGGGTGAACACTTTACACAATAAGACAGGAAACCCAAAGACAAGAAAAACACCAACACAGACAAAACTACAAACGTGACATAACCTGAGAATCGTGACAGATACTTCTTGTTTCTTTCTCCATAAAGTATCTTTTTTGGAGGGCCATTGAATAAATACATTTTCTAAACTTCATTTGTTTCTGTCATCAAAAACACAATTCTTTATTAAATAAGGTTTGATCTCTTCTAATCTGAATTGACTAATTCATATTATTGTGTAAGAGTATGTCAGGTATCCAGACATCCTATCTGCTTTCAAGAAAGTTTAGAGAAGGTTTTAAAAAGTTTAAACAATCAAATTCGCACCTCAGTGAGAATTGTATTCTTGAAAAGTTTTAAATAACCTCAGATTAAATGCTTTTAGGTAATAATGGTAGTAAATATGTGTCCTCATTCACCTTGTACTTAGTGCTGCCTACAACACTCTTGACAACAATGTTTTACCTTTTTATTATAACTATTAAATAGCTTTCTTTAGAAATGGGTCAGTCTCTTTGGTATAGTTCTGAAATAGTTCAAATCTTTGTCTGAATCGTACATAACAAATCAGAAAACATCATATGTGGTGTGACCCAACACCCAAGGCAGTGTCCTGGGACGCCTACTGTTCTACTCAATCTACATGCTGCAACTTGGACCTATAATCCCATACCACACCATTCTCCCTAAAGCAAATCAGTGAAGAATAACAATGGTTGTAAAGGTTAAAGAGGCCCTATTTTGCTTTCCTATAGTGTGTTACATAGGTTTTTGTGCAAGTAAATGGTCTTCAAAGGCTAACATCCCAAAGGGAGTTTTCTCTCCAACACACACTCCGACTTGTCTATCCTGCAGACTGATCCCCTCGATGTGATTATAGGGATTACATAGATTGACTGTGGATCCACATGATTACATTTGAAATATCCTCACTTCTCCTTTCCATAATCTCTACGTTTACCCTTTCCTGTCTCAGATATGAGATTTGTATCTCCACTTTCAACCTGGGCTATGCTTGAAAAAAAAACAACATAAACATATATTGATATGTATTTTTCCAAAAATGCTAAATAGACTTACAAAATACCTATCAACATTATTTATTGCTAAATACATTACATGGGATTCATAGGTCTCTCAAAACTACTGTTTCCACTTTAACCCTTTCACAGTGGTTTTTTTCAGTTGATGTTTGGTCACCAAACACTTCCTTTTCAGCATCCGGTTGTATTTTGACCCACACCTTTTTTCTCACTTCTCGTTCCAAAAACAAAGATGGTGACGGCTAGAAGTCAGATTTCTATTGTATCCTCGCATTAGATGTTAAGAAGTAAATTAGATTATAAGTATTACAATTTGTTAACCCAAATCATACTTTCATCATGTCTCACTCATTTATACATTACTGATTTCTGACAAAGAATACATAACACATCACACCGTCTAGTCTTTCCCGTTTGCAGGATAATATGTATTAAGATGATTTCAGTTAATGATATCAAGAGTTCAGATCAAGGAAAACGGCATTTAATACAACCTTAATGATTACAAGGGTGTGTTGATGATTATATGCAAAGAAAAACCCAGGGCCTTCTATGTTAAATAGCTAATTAAATTCAAACACTCATTAGCAGCAGTTGGCTCTCTGGGGGGCGGCAGCGGGGCGTGCTGAATTGACACACTGTCTGAATCGCAACAGAGTTTGATAATCAGAATGAAAGGGCATTCATGAGTCCGAATAAAACAGAGGGCCAGCTCAAGCATTGTATCTGATTGTGCTTAAAAGTGAGTTTATTACATCAGCTATGGGAGTATGTCAGTGTGTTCTAAGCCTATTGAGTGAGATGAGATTTATAGTATAGCTTCCTGGTTGTACAGGATTAGCAGACGTACTGTGGCACACTTTCATTCTGGACTGGGGGAATATCCAGCAGATTAAAGAGAGAGCAGCTGACAGAACTGGATTGAGAGTGAAATGTGGTTTTTCATTTTCAGTCTCTGGCTTATGCCCACCCATCCTGACACACGTTGGACTACAAATAAAAGTAGTAACAGTATTCTCCAGCTGCACTTGGAGCTCCTCTCAATCTCTCCCCTGCTGATAGCATTCATGTTATCTCTCTGGCTGTTTGGAGCTGGCTGTTAACCTTTCTGAAACCCTGATTGTTCCAGCTGCAAGCCATCCATTAATACTGCTGTGTTTATTATACCCTGCTTCGAAGTGTCTCTTCTTAACATGGAGTACCTCTTTAGGCAAATGAAAGAGAAGGTGATTCTGAATGAGGCATTTTATTGTTGTAATGGCTTTATTTGGATGAGGTATTCAAGGTCAGGAAAAGTTTTGTCATGCCTCAAACAGATTCAACTCATAAATCAACAGTTTCGTGGAATTTCATGGTGTTTCTCAAGGCACTAACATTCATCAATCTATTTTAGGAAAATATACTGAAATTATTAGCAAAATAGTCTCGAGAGAATGAAAAGAGAAAAGTGCGTCCCAATTAGCATCCGATTGACATGCTGAAACTGAGTGTAATGCCTAATGTGAAAAGTGAAATTTACTCTGATGACCAGTTTGAGGCTTTTAACGGGACTTCAGATAATTGGGAACTTATTGTTTTTATCTGAAATAAATGTTAAATTTTCCAACTTCAGTTTATTAACACTCAATGTAATGGTCAGGGTTCGTACGGTCATTGAAAACCTGTAAAAGTCATGGAAATTCAAAATGCAAATTCCAGGCCCTGGAAAAGTTATGGAAAACAATATTTTTCCCAAAGTTTTGGAAAAGTCATGGAAATGTAACTAAAGTTGCGTCAAATATAATTTACATTTTATCTAATCGCCGAAATAATCTGCGGTCGCGAGCTGTTATGTGCCATCATGACGCGCATGGTGTTATTTTTTAATATATAAAGCGCGAGCTGTGTGCTCGAGTCTTCTTGCCTGTCGGGCCGGCTGAACTCTGCTGCTCCGGGATGAGGGTCAGCTACATTATCTACAGTGTGTTCGTTAACTGTGCGGAGTCCAGGGGCGGATCTACAGGGGGGGCGAGGGAGGGCAGCTGTCCCCACACTGTAGAGCCTTGCCCCCCCAGCTGCCCCCCTAACTTTTTTTCTCCCTAAAACTGTACTAAAACAAACCTACACTATTTCCACAAGCTTGTCAAGCAACAAAACAAGCATTACATTAGTTAAAAGTGAATCATTTTAACGCCCGTTAAAAACGCAGCTACGGCCCTGCATTAAACTGCGGAGCGCCCGCGGCTCACACCGCTGCAGAGAGGGAGCGAGCTGTCCCAGCACCTATGGATCAGCTTCCCCTTGGAGCATTTCCCTTTCCACTAGTTTTGTTTTTACTAAGGACGAGAGCTTGAAACAAAATATTAATAAAACGCTTTAGTTTGAATCGATGGCGTTTAACAGACGGGCGCTGTTTGGGGCGTTACGTTACAAAATACTACGCAGACAGCGTTAGCTGGGAGATCGATCACTTTGCTAAACTACGCGGTAGCCTACTATTAAATCCACGTAAACTACACATCACAGCCATGAGGCCAGATCAATGAATCCAGGATACATCCTTTACCGTAAAAACTGGATCCAAACACAGCTGCCTGTGTGCGCTTGATCAATACTTTCTGATGTTATATTTATGATATGCTACATATTAGCTAGGCTACATTGCCCTAACGTGTAAAGTTATACAAGCATTTGTACCAGTGCTTTTCACAAGTAGACTCTTGCAGGCCAGAGTATAGGAGTGATTTAACAACAACAAAAAGACATATGAGAAGTGATCAGGACGAACAGAAAGAGGAAAAGGAAAAGATAGATGAAAGGACCAGGAGGGTCAGAGCAGGAGGAAGAGGAGGAGATGAAGAGACCAGGAGGGTCAGAGCAGGAGGAAGCCAGGAGGAGATGAAGACATTAGTGAAGAAGAAGACATGTATGTGAGGAATAAAGATGAAGTATCAGAAAGAGGGCCAGAGGCAGGGATCAGGAGGCAGATGAAACTCCAGCTGGACCACATGGTATGTTCTTATTCTCCTTACATATTCCATTAAAGCAGCACAATCTAGCAGCTCTTAGTATTGACAAATATTGATTGAAATGTGTTGCTGCACAGGTCACCTGTAGCTCTCTGAAGAGATGGGTCATGTCATTTGTGTACTTAATTATAATTAAAGGGAAATGGAAACACTTTTCAAACTGCTTTCCATGCGACAATATTACCATTAGGAAATGTATTTATCTAGTCTATTTCCAATGTAAACGATCGAGATACGCGAATTTACTTTTTGAAATACGTGCCTAATGACCATGGGCGCTTCCATTGCTCCGGGACTTTTCCAGTGACGTCACTGATTGGGTGCGGCTTCCTGGGCCAAAGCTCCATAACAAACAACATGGCGTGCAATGCACCAGTAGTTTACATTACAAGAAAACGGTCGTCGTCAGGAGTTTATTGTATTGCCCCAGGCTGCACAAATGGATTTTATACAAAGAAGGAAGAAGTACATTTCCATAGGCTGCCACTAAAGGATGAGAAGCTGCTCAAAGTCCAGTCTGGATGCCTGGTTCAATACAAAACATTGGATTTGAAGCCAGGATCTGTTCCCACAATATTCGATTTCTCAACGTATGCAGTCGGGAACACCGACCATCCCAGCACGTCGGCCGCGCAAGACAATGACAGTGTCAACAAACGTGAAGTTCGAGCCACCAAACGAGTTGCTTCAGCTGCCGAGAGAGAGGTAAATATTGCAGCACTACCAGATTACTAGCTCACACATGTATTTACTGACACAGTGTGACCTTATTAATTAACGCAATCGCGTCCAAACTAAATGGTAGCTATTATTATGACGCACAATAGAGAATTGGGGGTGTTCTATAGCTCAACTAATTAAACTGGCATACACACGCTCATCTGTCGAAAACAGACCTAAAAAGGCTAGTATTGCTATTGATGGATGGTATTGCAGGACCCAGAGCGCACGGAGCACAGAGCGGACAGCAGATAACGGAATTGCAGTTGTATTGCTTATAGATTATCAGAACATTTCAAAGGGGACACAGCCCCATTGTATATTAACCTATGGATTAACTACATCATCGTTTTTATCGTTGTAATGCCATTGAAGACCAGTTTAGACCAGACAATGAGGAAGGTAAGCCGTTAGCCTGGCGTATGTTAGTACCTAGCGCCACTTGTTTTGATGTACGTTTTTGTGGATAACCTCGCGAGTTTGTATCTTTCAGTGTTGAGGTGGGCACCGTTAGATTCTGTGTCTCCTTGCGATCATAAACGATGTGTTGGATGTGCGGCTAGGATAAGTAATAAGGGAGCTATCGGTGCAGTAATAGGTTAGCATTTTCGCTCGGGGCTAATTCAGAGGCTCACTGTTAGCATTGTGTTTTTTAATTTTTTTATTCCGGATCGTATGCCACTCTATTCGACCGAATCGGTTCATAAGCATAGGCCATGGGATGCCTGGTAACTGTAGATGCTTCCACATCAATGTCATCTCCCGACGAATAGTCAAATTCATCGTTCAAAACGTCGATCTCATTGCAAAATTCCTCCATCGCTGCCATATCTGCTACGTTGTGTTGACTTTTGGTGGAGCGAAAACACAGCCAGTGACGTCACCATTTGGGACTCCCCTAATGGCGGCGGCCTGGTCCCGGAATTCCCCACCCGGCCGGCGGATAATTAATTTTCTTTTGGCGAGTAATATCATATACAATAAATATTACGATCAATATCCATTGTAAAATGAATAAACTACCGGAATATTATAACTGCAATTGGTGTTTCCTTTCCCCTTTAAGTACTTACAGTATGCAGAATTCTGAGTATTCTCTGAATCGGGTGCCTTTTGGGTCTTTATATCTTTGAAAAATTAAACCAAAATGTTGGTCATAACATCTGGTAGTGGACTACTTACATTATTCCATCTTAGGCACAAAATATAAATAATTACTAGGAATTTCCTTGAAAAAATGTAACAGGGTTGAAGTTTTTGACAAAAAGTAGGCATGAGACCTTGTTTAGCTAAGATATGGCACCACATGGAAGTCAAGGACATTACAAAATTGTAATATTTTGCAAAACTATTGTTTATTTTTGTAATAAACAATTATTTACTATTATTAATTCATACAACATAGTTGAAATGTTGAGCTTGTCAATCTTAATCTGAAAATACAAAAACTGAAATATAGGTAAGAGAAGAAACTGACACTTGTGTGATGTAATTCCCTCAATGCAGATCACACATGGACTGATCCATTATTTTAATAGGAGGGTAAATGGTATGGCATGACGGGGTTGAAACAAACTGAGGGACAATATTGCAATTTCATAGATAATTCAAGTATTTTTTCAGAATTGATTTTTGATCAGTTAAAGTTGACAAGCATATGATTATATTAGCAGCAACATTTTGGGATAATTGGCCATTTTGATTTGTTTAATATTAAATTAATATGTAATAATGCTTAGTGCATGAGGACATGCAAATATGTCTGTCTAAGACAACCAATGTTTGTGTCTGTCTAAAACAATATATATATTTAATTTTACATTGTAATGCAAAACAACCTGTTCCATTAATTCATTTCTTTAACATACATTTTGTAGTTTCCTTTCATTTAAAATGGTTGAGATAAGCTTGGGGGACTCAAAGGGCACCCGATTGTTTGTCTGAACACTTTGTTTCTCTTGTGCATTAAGAACACTTGTGTTAGGGCATGAATTCACAATAAATAGGAGTATAAAATACCACGTACTGTCCGCCCTCCTATGCCACCCTGGCATGACCTCTTGCCTCCCCTTTGCCCCCCCCCCATGTAAAATGTTCTAGAACCGCCACTGGCGGAGTCACTGTGGCACAGACTGAGCCGCTGGTGAACAGCTGTTAGAACAGGCCGTTCAGGTGTTCAGAGCAGAGCGGCAGAGCGTGATGTGAACTGAAAAGTTTTTCTGTCGCAATATCATTTAAGGAATCGTTGAGCTTTAACCTTCGTTTTCTAATAGTTTTTTAATAGGCTATAAACAGAGGTGGTATAATTATAGAGATTGTACTAGAGTAAAAGTAGAAGTACTCAGATCTTGTACTTAATAAAAGTAGAAGTACTCAGATCTTGTACTTGAGTAAAAGTAGAAGTACTCAGATCTTGTACTTGAGTAAAAGTAGAAGTACTCAGATATTGTACTTGAGTAAAAGTAGAAGTACTCAGATCTTGTACTTGAGTAAAAATAGAAGTACTCAGATCTTGTACTTGAGTAAAAGTAGAAGTACCAGAGTGTAGGAATACTCTGTTACAGTAAAAGTCCTGCATTCAAAATGTTCCTCAAGTGAAAGTAGAAAAGTATTATAAAAATACTAAGCCTTGCACAGAGGCATGAAAATACATTTTCAAAATGCTCAACAGTGCTGCCAAATTATAAACTGACTGCTACACAATTAAAATAAATGCTTTTATATATTTCTATTAGATGTAACTCTTTGGCGTTTCTGTTATTATTACCTGCTGCTTTAGTTGTTCTGACTGCTAAAATCCTCTGTTATTCCTCATTTTAAAGCCGATATTCCATGGGGTCGGGGGGCTCGGATTCTTGTCACCTTTTTCATGCCTGATGAGTTTGCATCCCTGACTACAGTTGCTTTATCGTGTAGAAGCTAGTAAGCCTACTATTTGATTTGTTTTAGATAGGCACAACATGTTTCATATGCAGACCTTATTTTCCTGTTCCATGTTAAAATAAACCATTTTCAGTGGTCATTTTTTTTTGGTCATGGAAAATTGTCATTGAAAATCATTGGTGAAAAAGTGTATGAACCCTGAATGGTAATTTGATATCTTCACGCTATTATTTTACCGTAATATACCAACCTTGGGGACTGCTATCATCAACAACAGATAATAACACATTTCTTGTGATAATTTGTACCATTTTGTAAGATACAGTATTTAAACAAATACTGGTGCTCTAATTGTAGTGAACTTTATAAATGATCACAATGAGATGACTTTGGTGACCCTCTGGACTTTTTAATAGCACCACCCACAGGTTAGTATATCCCTTTGAACAACAGTTAAAAGCCCCTCAACACAGGCACCTGCTAAAACACCTTCAACTGTTGTTTTCTGTGTAAGCCCAAACAATACAGAGTGGCAGTGATGACGTATATTTGTAAACACAGAAGTTACCCAGCAAGGCCTTCCTAAAAAAAACCATACTTTTCATATTTTGTTCAACAGGGTAAACTTCATATAAACACCACTTTGTGATTTTTGAAGCGTGAATGCAATTAGCAGAAATTAAAATCGCCCGACAAAAGTTACGTTAAAAGGCATTTGCATTAACTCTTTATTATAGCCTTATCTTTGACAGCCTTGCTTTTAATAGTTGTACTGGAATATTCCAGTCTATATTAATCTTGATCTTCTGATATAATACATTGGTGGTCAATCGTCCCTCCCAGTCCATCATTTTCATCAAATCTCAATCTTTCCCCTCGTGTTATACCTCCTTTCCTCTTGCAGTATCTCTATCAGCTCTTTAAACACAATATGGCAGTGTGTGTGTGTGTGTGTGTGTGTGTGTGTGGTGTGTGTGTGTGTGTGTGTGTGTTGTGTGTGTGTGTGTGTGTGTGTGTGTGTGTGTGTGTGTGGTGTGTGGGTGTGTGTGTGTGTGTGTGGTGTGTGTGTGTGTGTGTGTGTGTGTGTGTGAGATTCCTGAGCGATAGAAATACACCATGTCATTCCCTGTACAGCACAAACCATTCTCTCAATAATAGAAGGGCTTTGATGGAGGGCATATGCCAAAGTCGGATGTGTGAGTCAGAGACAGATTGGAGACAGACTGCAGGGATGGACAGCGTCAGACCTATTTCAAATCCTATTTGGGATTTTATGTATTGTGGTTTAAATAAAATAATCTCATGGATTAAAAACAGGCTGTAGATCATAAAACACAACTTTCTTTTTTCTTTAAACGAGAATTATTTTTCTCATACTGCCTTGCAGCACCTCTTTTAACCCTCTGTCTGAAACCAGAGCCCAGTCTGCCCTGATTGGTTAGCTGGCCGGCTTTGTGGTTATTGGTCAAACGCTTCAAGATGTCTCGCCCCTTAGCCAATGAAATACAATGTATTAGAGCACTAGCCAATAGAAGCACAAGTGTTACATAGTGATGTCAGTATGTTACAGAAGTAAACAATGGAGTCTATTAGAGGCGTTGCAGGCAGGGGGGGAGTGTGTGGGAGAGAAACTCATGTCAGGAAAGGGGAAACCCCAAAAAACATTATTTGGCCTAGTTAAACACATCCAATGTTCTTAAGGAGGTATGAGTTGCCGCTGAATTCTGATATGTTCAGGCTGTTTATATATTCAAACACAGTATCCTTTTGATACAAATGCTGGTGCTTGGGCGATATTGTGTAATACCAGGTGAAATACTGATAGAGTTTGCCTGCCAATAATTATCTCAAAGGATCTGAATATCTCTAAGGTTGTGGTGACTGATGTTGCACTCTCTGATCATTCCTGTGTTTTCTTTGAGAGCTCTATTTCTGTTCACAAAAATGTTCAAAAAGAGGTAACCACAAAGCGATATTTAACTAAAAATACTAGGGACATTTTTCTTCCACACTTGCCCCTGATAACATCTCAGTAAATGAGCTAGTAGATCATTTTCATTCAAAAATTAAAAATGTTATAGATGCCATTGCTCCAACTAAGGTAAAGGAAGTGACTGGGAAGAAAATATCTCCATGAAGAAAGGCCATGATCGTGAGAACAGAGAAAAAAGAGTGTCGAAAAGCTGAACGCAGGTGGCGAAAAACAAATCTCCAAGTGCACTTTGAAATCTATAAAGAGAGACTTGGCCTTTATAATTTGGAATTGAAAAATGCACGACAGTCTTTCTTCTGACATCATTGCCAAAAACAAAAACAACGTACGTGCCTTGTTTGCTACCATGGACAGACTAACTAACCCCCCAGTGTCAGTAGCCTTTGAATTTTTATCCACCAGGGCCTGCAATGACTTTGCCTCCTTCTTCACTCACAACATTCAGAAAATCAGACAAGCAGTCAGTGCCTCTGCATCAGGTACAATCAATCAATCAATCAATGTTTATTTATATAGCCCAATATCACAAATGTTACATTTGTCTCAGTGGTCTTCACAGTGTGTACAGAATATCAGTATGACAATACGACACCCTCTGTCCTTAGACTCTCACATCGTACAAGGAAAAACTTCCGGAGAAAACCCACAGTTTAAAGGGAAAAATGGGAGAAACCTCAGGGAGAGCAACAGAGGAGGGATCCCTCTCCCAGGACGGACAGACGTGCAATAGATGCCGTGTGTAAATTGAAAAGATAATACATTTGCAACATAGGTAGTCCAGATGTTTGGAAATGCATGTGTGTATAATAGGAAGATGAATCCACGAGGATATCCATCCAGGATCTATGATCCAGGACCACAGCCACGACTCGCGATCCAGGACACAGGACCGCAGGATCATCCATGACTCCGGATCCCGGCGTATATAGACACAAAAAAGAAAGACATTTGGGGAAGCTGGGTTAATCGGAACATGAGAGTACACAGGTATAGACAGAGAGAAGGAAGAAGTAAGATGTCCCCCGACAAACTAAGCCTATATCAGCAAAACTAGGGGCTGAATCTAATCAGCCCTAACTATAAGCTTTATAAAAAAGGAAGGTCTTAAGCGCACTCTTAAAACGGATAGGGTGTCTGCCGCCCGAACACAAACTGGAAGCTGATTCCACAAATGTGGAGCTTGATAAGAAAAGGCTCTGGCTCCCATTGTACTTTTAGAGACTCTAGGAACAACCAACAACCCTGCATTCTTGGAACGCAATGCCCTAGTAGGACAGTAGGGTATAATGAGTTCTTTAAGGTAAGATGGCGCCTGCCCATTAAGGGCTTTGTAGGCGAGAAGAAGAATTTTAAATTCTATCCTGTGTTCTATAGGGAGCCAGTGTAAGGCAGCCAGAATAGGAGTAATGTGGTCCCTTTTCCTAACTCTGGTTAGTACACGAGCTGCAGCATTTTGAATCAGCTGAAGCGACTTGACTGACTTCTTGGTACTACCTGATAATAAAGAGTTACAATAATCCAGCCTAGAAGTAACAAATGCATGGACTAGTTTCTCTGCATCGTTTTGAGGCAAGATATGCCTGATTTTTGCAATGTTACGTAGATGGAAGTAGGCGGTCCTTGAAATTGATTTTATGTGGGCGTTAAAGGATAAATCCTGATCAAATATAACACCAAGATTCCTTACAGTCTCACTGGAGGCCAAATTAATGCCATCCATAGTTAGTATATCTTTAGATAATTTGTTTCGTAAATTCTTCGGGCCAAGTACAATAACTTCAGGTACAGCAAATGTTTTGTCTCTGTGTCCACTTAAAATCAATTCAAACACCATGACACAATTCCATCAGATTAATGATAAAAACCTAGAGGACATTATACAACTTCTGAAATCCTTCTCCTGCTGCCTTGATATTATTCCAACAGGGTTTTTCAAAAATGTTTTTCCTTGCATGGTCTCAGATCTACTTCATATAGTAAACAAGTCTCTTCACTCAGGTGTTTTTCCACAGGCCCTGAAAACTGCAGTCATTAAACCGCTCTTAAAAAAGCATAATCTAGACGCTTCAGTAATGAACAATTACAGGCCCATATCAAACCTCCCATTTCTAGGTAAAATCATTGAAAAAGTAGTTTTTCAACAGTTGAGTAATTTCTTGCATTTAAATAACTGTTTCGATGTGTTCCAGTCAGGATTTCGTCCAAACCACAGCATTGAGACTGCTCTTGTAAAGGTCTTCAATGACATCCACTTAAACACAGACAGTGGCAGACCTTCAGTGTTAGTATTATTAGATCTCAGTGCTGCGTTTGACACTGTTGACCACAACATATTACTCGACCGACTGGAAAACCGGGTGGGACTTTCGGAAACAGTTCTAAATTGGATTGAATCCTACTTAAAGGACAGAAACAACTTTGTTTTTATAGGTAAATACAAATCTGAGTTGACAAATATGACAGGTGGGGTTCCTCAAGGCTCCATCTTGGGGCCTCTTCTCTTTAACATCTACATGCTACCACTGGCTCAGATAATGAAAAACAACAAAATAAGTTACCATAGCTATGCGGATGACACAGACATTTACATAACCATTTCACCAGGAGACTATTCTCCAGTTAAAACACTGAGTAAGTGCATTGAACAAATCAATGACTGGATGTGTCAGAACTTTCTCCAATTAAACAAAGATTTTCTTTTCAAAGAGTTTGAACAGTTACATTAAAACAATTACTAAATCAGCCTACTATCACTTGAAGAACAAATGAAGAGTTTGGTTCCAAAATGTGATAAACGCCACTTTTGAAAAAAAATGAGTTCCCGCCAAAATCAGTATTGTATTTCGTCGGTATTGAAAAGTCAACATTCAATTTTCCGCAAAACGCGATATCCGCCGTGTTATTCTGTCCAGTTTTCTCACTTTCTTTCCAAACAGCGACAAACACCAGTCTCCCTTCTCTACAGAATGCGATACATCCGCTCAACCAATCACAGCACACCATTCCACGCACCTCAACCAATCACAGAGCATTCCACGCAGTGTAAACAATAATGGTGGCACCCTGAATGTACCGGCTTTCGTCATTATCTACTTCAACAAATAATAAAAACATGAATAATTTTGACGGCATTGATGAACCTGTGTTGGTTTCTGCGGTGGGGAAGAAACGCAAGCCATCGAAATGTAATCATGTACGTGAGGAGATTAAGAAAATGAGGCACTCGGGAGGAGGAAAAATGCCGGCTGTCGCTTGTTATCATTCTCATACAAAAGCAAACTTCTGTCACGCAGACACATTGACCCCAGCGGATCTATTAAAAAACGTTCAGTGTTTTTACTCTGGAAGGATAGACTAAAATCGAGCAGGATCAAGTCCTTTTGCCGCTGATCACTGTCAAAAAAGTTCAGCGGAGACGTCCAAAGGTTGTCAACAGCGATATGCAGAAGGATAGGGAGGTCACTAATGAATATCATTTGCTGACCGAAGATCATCCCACAAAAATTCCTGTCTGCAAGGCCACCTTTTGCAGCGTTTTGGGTGAGTTTAATTTTGATTTACGAATTATATTATTCATACAGGACTGCCTGCTCTTAAAACATGTGGATCATTAAACAACGCTATGTTGATGTGATAGGCTGGACTACACAGGCTAGATAATGACAGCTTAATTCACAACAAGCACATCACTGGCTTTTCAATGCAGCTTGATGTGTAGCCTAGGTTATATCATAAAGTGAACAAGGCACAATTAAGCTTTTCTGTTGAATCTTGAATGTTTAAGTTTCTTGCTATTTTTTCGTTTGTTTTTATGTTAAAATGTAGCCTACTTAAGGAATTAGTATCACTTTGCCTATAGCTGTCTGATGTATTGTTTGGGCACAAATTCTTTACACAGATATAGTTATATGAATGCAATGGATTTATAGTATGCACAAGACTTGTGCAAATCAGTTTTCAATCTTCTTTACAGTTCTTTACACAGATATAGTTATATGAATGCAATGGATTTATAGTATGCACAAGACAATCGTACAAGGTACAGCACTAATATGAATGTAACATGGCAAAGATGAATGTGATTTTGGAATTTCTGTGGTCTAATGTGATATTGCTGTTCTTGTTCATGATACTTTTTCCTCACATGTAATGTTTTATTGTTGTAATGAATGTGTAGCATTAACAAGATGACCCGTTAAATCATGGATTTATTGCATTTTGGGGAAAAAATTATCAGTTTTTAAAATAAATCTTTGAAAATCTAATTCTGGATTTTAATTTGTAATGTTATTATAATCTCAAGATGCTATGTGAAAGTTTGAAACAGAAAATAGTGGTTTTCACTTGCCACTTTTCTTGGTAAAGAAAATAAATGTTTACTCAAATTAATCAACATGGATTTATAGCGTTTTGGAACCAAACTCTTCATATCTAGGATTAAAAGACTAATGTCACAGCATGATTTGGAAAAACTTGTCCATGCTTTTATCTTCAGTAGACTGGACTACTGCAATGGTGTCTTTACTGGTCTCACTAAAAAATCTATTAGAAAGCTGCAGCTGATTCAGAACGCTGCTGCTCGAGTCCTCACTAACACGAAGAAAGTGGATCACATCACTCCAGTTCTGAAGTCTTTACACTGGCTTCCTGTGTGTCAAAGAATAGATTTCAAAATAATGCTGCTGGTTTATAAAGCACTGAATGGTTTAGGCCCAAAATACATTTCTGATCAACTGCTAAATTAGTCTTCAGGGACTGGTCAGCTTTCTGTCCCCAGAGTCAGAACTAAACATGGTAAAGCAGCATTCAGTTATTATGCTCCAAATATCTGGAACAAACTCCCAGAAACCTGCAGGTCTGCTGCAACTCTTACTACTTTTAAATCCAGGCTGAAGACTTATCTTTTTGTCGCTGCTTTTAATTGAAACTGAGCCGTTGTCTTTATCAGTAAAGTGGAACTTCTGTGTGAACTATTCATATCTTAAACTGCACTGTAACTTTTTATTCATGTACTTTTTATTCATGTATTTTTTCTTTTAATGTTTCTTTTATTATCTTTTCTTTTTAATGACTGTTTTAAATGCCTTTGTCTGAATGTCTTTCATTTTTGTAAAGCACCTTGAATTGCCTTGTGTTGAAAGGTGCTATATAAATAAACTTGCCTTGCCTTGCCTTGCCAAAGCCAGAGTACGTTCAGTTCCTCTCACTTTAATTGAAGAGAATCTTTACTAGCCCAATATGATCTCTTTTATATTGGTTACCATTGTTGAAAAATCTCCAAAAATACAGGCATGTAAAACATGTAGATGGTTAATGGTAATCATGCTAACATCATTTTGACTAGACTCCTCTCTCACAGCTGGTCCAATCCATCAGTTTGTGACAAGTACGCACGCACGCACGCACGCACGCACGCACGCACGCACACACACACACACACACACACACACACACACACACACACCACACACACACACACACACACACACACACACACACACACACACACACACACACACACACACACCAGATTCTACCACCCACCCTCTTCTCCATCATCCCAGCTGTGAAGTGTCATCAGAGATGACTGACAGCCAAACTGGTGACAGAATGAATATGAATGGGACTGTGAATGTGAATATGGAGATGAGGAGGGGAGACTGCTGACAGATCTGTCAGAAAATGACAGCTGTCATTCTTCAGCCTCACTACTTTAGGGAAAGACTTACTGATCTGCTGGCAGTGGAAAGCTACTTAACTGCACACTGTGGCCTATGCTGGAATGGAACAATGCAATTGTGAATCAAAACACAGTTGGAATAGCGACTTAAATAAATCAGTTTAATTTTGTTGTACTCTTAAATTCATTCATAGACATTTAAACTGACACAGGAACAGCCTTTATGTGAGGTATTTTAATCAGAATAATACAGCAAATGAAAAGAAGATGTACAGACAATCTGGCACAGCGAAACACGTGTTGACGTTGTTCATGAAGCCACAACAGACATATCTCTGAATTCACAAATCCATGAATTATAGCCATTAGAATTCAAGTTTTGTAAATTCAGAAAAGCCAAAGGGAAAACAGTAAGAAAGACCACACAATGTTTGTCAGCTAAACATTTTTAAGATGTGTTTTTCGTATCTGTACTGTATAAATCAATCTAAGTTATTTGCATTTTGTTGCAAAAACCTTGCCATGATATCCATAACTCCTTTTACATTTTGTGGCACTTTTAATTTTTAGAGGGCAACAACCCATTATGCACTGTTTTTACCCTGAAGTAATTTCAAGTGTTCTTCAATCATCAATATTCAACAGGGTTGTGGAATAATAATTCCAACTTGAATAGCATATACAACCAGTGGCGGCGCCAGATATTTTCTCTAGGGGGTGCTGTGGGGTAGCTTGACGTTTCATAGAGGGTGCTCAAACATTTAGGGTTTCCCATTAATGCACCAGAGCTACAGTTGAATTTTCTACTGCAACACTCCCCCCACACACACACACACACACACACACACACACACACACACACACACACACACACACACACACACACACACACACACACACACACACACACACACACACACACACACACACACACACACACACACACACACACACACTGCACCCGCGACTGTTACAATGAAGGCTCGATAATCAGCTCACGGCATATAGGCAGGAGTAGAGTGCTATTTTTACAAGTGGGGAGCGGACCTCACCTCCTCTCGGAGGGTCCTCACCTCTTCTAGGGGGGTCCTCACCTCCTCTAGGGGGGTCCGGGGGCATGCTTCCCCGGGAAGATTTTTTTTTTTTAAATATTGAAGTTAAAAGCATCAATCTGGTGCACTTGAGAGCAACATTAAGAGATCTATGGATACATCTCTCAACACCCATATGAAACAGAACTGTCAACAGATTTTCTATTTCTTTATAGATATTTTACAAATCACTCCCCTTTTAAAACAACACACACACACACACACACACACACACACACACACACACACACACACACACACACACACACACACACACACACACACGGATGCTGGCCATTGGCCTAATCATATCACCTGTGTTGGCTTTATGTTTTTGGTCAAAAATGTGTTTTACACATATGCATTGATGTAATCAATAATATTTCTAATTTAATTTAATAAAAATAATAATAATAATAAAAAAATAAAATAAAAAAAACATATTTCTTGGGGGTGCTTCACCCCCTAGCTCCCTCCTGGTGCCGCCCCTGTATACAACACTCATATATCATGAACAAGCATACATTTAATTCTAAATGTAATATAACCTTTCAAGTCATATAGAAAGTCACCCTCTATAAAATTGTCTGGAAAAAATACAATAGGTTTAAAGTAATGCTGTCAAAATTATCGCGTTAACGGCGGTAATGCATTTTTTTAATTAATTGCGTTACAAATATTTAACGCATTTAACGCATGTGCAGAATGGCCCGTCCCATACATCCCATCAGTGGCAGCACCAGGGTATGGCTACACCCATACCAAGAAATGGCTTAGCCCCACCATGAAAAATTATGTTAAAGTAAGCAAAATAAAGTCCGCCAACTCGCGCCGAGAATTGCACAGACAGTTAGTAAGATTGATTTCAGTAGCCACTTGTCTGGAAATACCGAAGACCAGAAACGGTTTTGAAAACTTTTGTCACGTAGTGATCGTCTTCTCAATAGAACATCTTTGATAATGTCGTCTGGTCAATCAGAGGCCCAATCCCAAACCACTCCCTCGACCCTACCCCTCCGTGACATAGTGAACTCCGTCTGTAGCCACACTCGCAGCTCAACGAGGCTCCCTCCTGTCAGATGGAGGGAGTAAACACAGCAGCAAGCTTTGGGACGGCCTCCCCTCTCTCCGGCAGAAACAGTAAATGCCGTAACTGTATGTAACAACGGTTTCAAATCAGCATCTCTTAGACAAAAAGTTTAAATGAATAACTCAAATAAAACTTTGTGTTTCAAAGCTCTTTTAGTTTTAAACCTGATGTTTATAAGCTTCTTAGTTTTTGCAACAGTCTGTAAATATACACAACTTTATAATAAAATGTACACATTTACCTTTTTCTAGACTAAACACAGGTTTGATCCTAAGTTAAAAACATATGAGGTTATCATGAGGTTGTTAACATCGCAGTTTATCAGTGGATGTTTGCTGGAACTACTTGTAAACAGCTTGTTTCCTGACGGACACACAGCGTGACTCCGGTCAGGTAGAGACCGGTCTCAAGTCAGCACCGCTGCAGACTCGCTGGCCCTTTCTCATTTCTCGAACTCCCCTCCTCGACTCCCCTCCTCGACTCCTATCCTCGATACTTAGTCCCGCCCACAGGAGATGCGAGCGGAGGAGCCGAGGAGGGGAACCGAGGAGAGGGGAAGGGAAGCAGCAGGCGGTTAGAGAAATGAGAACTCCTCTCCTCTGAGCGGTCATTTTAAAGAGACGTCCATTAATGATGACAGAAGGCACATCAGCCCTCTGTCTGATGGACAGATGTGTTCATGATGACTTATATATTTACTTTGATTCATTCACAGTGCGGTATAATGAGACAATAACAGGCTACAGATGCAGACACGCACACACACATATGTATATATTTATATAAATATATACAATTTCAGAATTAAACAGAGCACTCATAATAACGTAATCAGAGACTGGATATATCCCCCCCCCCCCCCTCTCCCCTCTGGTCGCTACAATGAGGGAAATAAATTACGGGCCAAAAGTTTTATTTACAAGTATTAAAAGTAAGCAGAGGACACCAAACCAACTGAGACCTGTCTGTCCGCTGCATCTATGCACACACTGTACCACACACACCTACACCACACACACACGCACATACAGCTCCTAAAACAGGCTACAGCCGTTGTGTATTTTATTGTGAAGCACTAAATGGTTTTAGAAAAATATCGACTCTTTGTTTGTAGATATCTACTAAACTACAGCAAATACAGAGAGTAATGTAGGCCTGTTATACTGAGTGATATATATTATACACACTGCTCTGCTTTCTGCACGGACCTCACAGCTGTTCTCACTGTAAACATCGCGTCGCGATGAAAGCAGTTAATAAAATAATATCCAGGGGATGCATGCAGAGCTGTCATTGGCTGAGATAAGTCCGGCCGTGCGTCACGACTCTTTGAAACATCTCTGTTGCCGGAAATGCATCCATGAAGGAGCCGTGGAAGACCCATCAGTGTATCCTCGGTTATAGCTCCTCCAGAGAGCCTCCTCCAGAGAGCCTCCTCGACGCTCGGTCCTCGGTCCTCGAAGTGCATTTAGAGAAATGAGATGTCCTTCAACATGGCGCGCTAAAATTCATTTCCGGGTCACTACCGGAGGACCGAGGAGTCGAGGAGTCGAGGAGGGGGATTTGATGAAATGAGAAAGGGCCCATGTTTGAGGGCTTGATAGCCCACTCCCCCTCCACACTCATAAGAAGCTTCTCAATTCTTAAATTTCCCCTCCTCAACTCCCCTCCTCGAGACTTAGTCCCGCCCACAGGAGATGCGAGCGGAGGACCGAGGAGGGGAACCGAGGAAAGAGGAGGGGAAACAGCAGCCGTTTAAAGAAATGAGAACTCCTCTCCTCTGAGCGGTCATATTAAAGCGACGTCCGTTCATTATCACGTGGCAACAGCTGCATCAGCTGTCAGTGTTTTGTCATATTTTATAATCTCTGTTAGATCAGCTGAACATTGTTCCCCCACATATTTACTTTGAATTCATTGAGAGTGCGGTTTAATAAAACAATAACAGGCTACAGATTCATACGGTTCATTTTTCTGAACACCAAAAAAAAGCGTTAAAGCTTTGACATTACTTTTGTTTTATTAACACACACACACAAATATATTTATATAAATATATGCAATTTAAAGTATGAGAGCACTCTCATAATAATGTAACACAATCAGAGACTGGATATACCCCCCCCCCCCTCTCTCTGGTCGCCGAAATGGGGAATTGAAATTACGGGCCAAAAGTTGTATTTGTATAAAGTAAGCAGAGGACACCAAACCAACTGAGACCTGTCTGTCCACCGCATCTGCGCACTGTACAACACACACCTACACACTGTACAACACACACCTACACACTGTACAACACGCACCTACACACTGTACCACACACACCTACAGCTCCTAAAGCATAATCAGGCCACAGCTGTTGTGTATTTTATTATGTGAAGCACTAAATGGTCTTAGAAAAATATCGACTATTTGTTTGTAGATATCTACAAATAAAGAGAATAATGTATGCCTGTTATACTGAGTGATATATATGTTATACACTGCTCTGCTTTCTGCACCTCACAGCTGTTATCACTGTAAACATCGCGTTGCGATGAGAGCAGGTTCTAAAATAATATCCAGGGGATGCATGCAGAGCTGTCATTGGCTGAGATAAATCCGGCCGTGCGTCACGCCTCCACCGTTCCCGGAAATGCATCCGCGGAGGAGCCGTGGAGGAACCATCAGTGTATCCTCGGTTATAGCTCCTCCAGAGAGCCTCCTCGACGCTCGATCCTCGGTCCTCGGTGTGCATTTAGAGAAATGAGACGTCCTTCAAAATGGCGCGCTGAAATTAATTTCCGGGTCACTACCGGAGGACGAAGGGGAAATTTGAGTATTGAGAAGCCTCTATTGCTTTGGAACAGCCCTCAATATGGCGGACCCTCCGCGTGAATGCGCAAACGGAGGGGTAGGGTGTAGGGGGCGGTTTGGGAATGGGCCAGAATCAAGATAACGGCGTGGTGTTGTTGTAGGAAGTCCCGACGGAGAATACTTTTGCTGTAGTACAGGGATGCACATAACTGGTACGCAGGTTATGTGCGTAATCTGAAATGTGTACTGTCACTTGTGTCACAAAGCGCATTTGCGTACCGACGTACTTGTGAAGTCAGTCTCCGTGTGCACAGACAGGGCTGCTGTTAACGTCGGTCTGTACAACGGAATTGTGCCAAAACTACGCCAACCGGCTGCGGAGGGAGACTTCTCCCTTCACTGGAGAACTGCGCTAAAACAGCTGATCACAACGTTCACGCTCTGTGGTCACAAAGTACTCCACAAGCCCCCCCCCCCCCCCCCCCTGTTGATAGAAATCAACACGTAATGAAATAAGACCCCACGGTTTGATGAATGATAGGTGTGTGGGCTGTCTTTCATTTTGACACACAGAAAAATGTTATAATAAACATACATGTTAAATGGATACATCCGCCTTCTTTCATTTATCTTTCCATTCCCACAACAATATACATAAAGAAATGGCATATTTTGGATATAGTGATTAATCATGATTAATGAATTTTTACGCTGTGATTAATCTGATTACATTTTTTAATCGTTTTGACAGCCCTAGTTTAAAGACTAAATACATATTTGTGCATATTTATTGTAGGGCTGCTCAATTAATCGTATGTTAATCGCAATTACGATTATGGCTAGCAACGATTACAAAAACAATGTAATCGAAATAAAACGATAATTTTTTTATCATTGCTTTTTTTTTTTTTTAATTACATTTGTTTTCACGGTTTCTTCACGGTTCACGGTAAGCAACTGTTAAAAACATACTGTTCAAAAAATATTTCTCCAATAAAGTGATGTTTTCAAAGTAAATAAAGGTTAATCGTTTTTAATAATTAAAAATAATCTAATCTTCCATTCCTCTCAAAAATTCTTGAGAAAGCAGTCGCAAAACAGTTGTGTGATTACTTAAAAAACAATGATTTATTTGAAGATTTTCAGTCTGGCTTTAGAACACATAGCACAGAGATAGCTCTGGTTAAAGTCACAAATGACATTCTAATAGCCTCTGACAAGGGACTTGTCTCTATTCTTGTTTTGCTCGATCTCAGTGCTGCATTTGATACTATCGATCATGATATCGTATTGAAAAGACTAGAGCACTTAGTTGGCATACAGGGAACTGCTTTAGGCTGGTTTAGGTCCTATCTATCTGAACGCTCTCAGTTTGTACGTGTCAATGATGAATCTTCCACGCAAACCAAAGTTAGCCATGGAGTGCCACAGGGCTCAGTGCTCAGACCTATTTTGTTCACATTATATATGCTTCCGTTAGGCAATATTATAAGGAATCATTCTGTAAATTTTCATTGTTATGCGGATGATACTCAACTATATTTATCAACCAAGCCTGATGAAATTAATCATCTAAATTAAATTCAAGACTGCCTCAAGGACTTAAAAACGTGGATGACCTTAAACTTTTTGATGTTAAACACGACCAAAACTGAAGTTATTGTACTTGGCCCGAAGAATCTACGAAACAAATTATCTAAAGATATACTAACTATGGATGGCATTAATTTGGCCTCCAGTAAGACTGTAAGGAATCTTGGTGTTATATTTGATCAGGATGTATCCTTTAATGCCCACATAAAATCAATTTCAAGGACCGCCTACTTCCATCTACGTAACATTGCAAAAATCAGGCATATCTTGCCTCAAAACGATGCAGAGAAACTAGTCCATGCATTTGTTACTTCAAGGCTGGATTATTGTAACTCTTTATTATCAGGGTGTACCAAGAAGTCAGTCAAGTCGCTTCAGCTGATTCAAAATGCTGCAGCTTGTGTACTAACCAGAGTTAGGAAAAGGGACCACATTACTCCTGTTCTGGCTGCCTTACACTGGCTCCCTATAGAACACAGTATAGAATTTAAAATTCTTCTTCTCGCCTACAAAGCCCTTAATGGGCAGGCGCCATCTTACCTTAAAGAACTCATTATACCCTACTGTCCTACTAGGGCATTGCGTTCCAAGAATGCAGGGTTGTTGGTTGTTCCGAGAGTCTCTAAAAGTACAATGGGAGCCAGAGCCTTTTCTTATCAAGCTCCACATTTGTGGAATCAGCTTCCAGTTTGTGTTCGGGCGGCAGACACCCTATCCGTTTTTTAAGAGTGCGCTTAAGACCTTCCTTTTAGATAAAGCTTATAGTTAGGGCCAGTGGCGGCCGGCCCATAGGGGTGCTAGGGGCGCCGCCCCACCTCTTCCCACATACAAAAAAAAAAAATATATATTTAAAAAAAAAAATATATATATATATATTTTTTAATAAACAAGGTAAATATTATATAATTGGTATCAGTAAAATGTATAATCTACAATAAAATCTCGTTTAAAATTGTGTTACGACAATGTCTAAAGTTACTGATAAATCACATGTTTCCTGCCTGGCCTTGCCCATGTGTCATTACCTTTATATATACAGTCTATGATCATTACCCTCTCTCTCTCTCAACCAGTGCAGCAGCAGCCACGAGCAGCTCACTGTTGCTATCTGTAAACTATGATGCCGAAACATAATTTCAGCCAATCAGCGTCGTCAAATCTGATGATCACCGGGCGCCAATGTCAGCGCTCGGTCCAGTCTGTGAGTAGTTTGGACACTCGTGACTCGTATCCGGTGGGGTGACGCAGTACGGCAGTAGTTGATGAGGATGGCTTCATGTGCAGGTGGAGTCCCCGCCCAATTCCGTTCAAGAGCTAATCTCCAATCCTTTCGAAAGGAGAAGTCCCCTTGCCAGCGATTATCTCTCTAGTTTAGCATACTCAGCCCGACTCAGCCTGGTTGTTCCTGGCCCTAGAACCACGATTTGATGGGGCCAGAAAAACTGTGAATTAGGACCCGCTAGCCGGTACTAGGCCAAGTGGAAACGCAACCAAAAACGGGCCCCACACGGCTCGGTACGCTTAAAGCGAGCTCCGTGCTGCACTGGAAACGCGCCATTACATCACCAGAAGTCCTAATTTAAGGGGTAATTTCTCCCAAAAAAAGTTTTTACTCACTATATCAACAGCCCCACCAGCCGCCACTGGTTAGGGCTGATTAGATTCAGCCCCTAGTTTTGCTGATATAGGCTTAGTTTGTCGGGGGACATCTTACTTCTTCCTTCTCTCTGTCTATACCTGTGTACTCTCATGTTCCGATTAACCCAGCTTCCCCAAATTTCTTTCTTTTTGGTGTCTATATACGCTGGGATCCGGAGTCATGGATGATCCTGTGGTCCCGTGTCCTGCATCGCGAGCCCTGGATCTTGAGTCGTGGCTGTGGTCCTGGATCATAGGTCCTGGATGGATATCCTCGTGGATTCATCTTCCTATTATACACACATGCATTTCCAAACATTTGGACTACCTATGTTGCAAATGTATTATCTTTTCAATTTACACACGGCATCTATTGCACGTTTGTCCGTCCTGGGAGAGAGATCCCTCCTCTGTTGCTCTCCCTGAGGTTTCTCCCATTTTTCCCTTTAAAACTGTGGGTTTTCTCCGGAAGTTTTTCCTTGTACGATGTGAGGGTCTAAGGACAGAGGGTGTTGTATTGTCATACTGATATTTTGTACAAACTGTGAAGTCCACTGAGACAAATGTAAAATGTGTGATATTGGGCTATATAAATAAACATTGATTGATTGATAAATTATCGTGATATCAATTATTGATCCAAATAATCCTACATTTGACAGAAAAAGCGTGTTTCACAGATTTATTTTTAAAGAATCTACACACGATGTGGGTAGGTATCATGAACTGTCAAACAGTAGCTACCATTACTAAAAAAAATAAAGAAAATAGCATGACTTGCAGAAACTTCAACTTCATCAATGAAGTAGTGTTGGGTCTTCTTGAAAGGTAGATTCCATGTTTAACCTTTACTCTGTATGTTGATGTGTTTTTTCTGTTTCTACAGTGAGATCAATCATCTGGAGTCAGGTCTGGTGGTGGAGCTGTGGAATAAAGGATTGATCTGGGACACAATGATTGGCACAGCACTGATACGGCTGCACACCATTCGACAGTCTGACGAGGTACAAACCCCTGGTTATTTCATCCATAAACACACAAGCTTAACACAAATAACTTAAAGTTAATAGGCACGTTCACACTGCAGTACTTTTCCCACTTTAGTTCCGATATAGTTCACACCAAAAAAATCCGGAACAAAAATGTGTTAATGAGAACCTTTTTTACACCCCTTTTACCCCCTGCTAGAGAGCAGGGACTTTCGTGGGAGAAAAGGTTCCTATGTCTGATTGGCTGGGCGGATTGCAAACCACGGCCCGTAAAACTCCCAAAAAGTTTTGTGAAGCCGCCATTTTATTATCCTCGCATTAGCATCATTAGCATTAGCATTAGCCCAGCGCATAAACGCAGAGAGACTAACTTATGGCAACACAAAAGAAAACATGGGAGATGAGGAGATGTCGGCATTCTGGCGATTTACTCTGAAGGCTTCAGTAGAAGCCAGTTCCCAACTCCGGGGACTTCCGGCCGGGGACTTCGGGTGGCAGTATACGCTGTGAAGTTGTTTGCGGCCTGCCAGTAAACCCAAAGCAGAAGAAGAAGAAGTGACGTCAGCGGCTCATTTGCCTAATCCTCCCCCAGGGACTTATTCCGGTGTGAACGCGATCTGTACTTAGTTCATGAGAACTAAAGAGTTCTCATGAACTAAGTTCTGATGAACCTTTGTGGGGAAAGTACTGAGGTGTGAAAGCCTCTAATATCCAATTCTCAATAAGTGGGACACAAGATCTTGTTCCTCCGAAGCAAATCACTTTTTTCAGAACAGTCATGTTCTTGCTTGGTGTTTCCTGTTTTATTTTGAATAGCTTTTCACCCTCAATGTTGCTGTATGTCTGTTTTTATTTCCTGTCTTTGTGTTTTCCCGCATGCTTGATTCTGTTCAACTGATGAGCTTATGTTTTTGTCTGCCCTCTCCAGTAGTGTTTTGTCTTTGTGATTTGTTCTGCTTGTATTTAAGTCCCTGTCTTCTGTGAGTCTTTAACTTGTTTGTTGTTATGTCGTTAGCTCGCATTGTGTTGGTCCATAAAAAAATTACGCAACCTACGTTTGTTTTTGCCATGGAGGTATGTGAAGTGTATGTGAGGTGTATGAATACATCTTTTCATGGATCATGTACGCAGCTTTTGCAATTGATGCACCTGTTTCATGTATGTCTTTGACTATTTAATGTTAATGTCAACATTGAAGTTGTTGTAATTATCCCTATCATTCATGACAGCTGTTAAGGTTTTTCTTATGATTGCTTTTCCAATGAAAAGAGGGTTCAATTGTAATGCACGTACGGCATATGTATCACATACCCTTCCTTTCAGTACAGCTTTTTATTACACTATACCTCTTTTGATGATTCTTGAGATGGTGGATCCATGCTGAGCTTCTTAGCTTCAGAAGAACTTTGTAACAGATATGTTTAAGGCTTAGACTGTGGACTAAGTACAAATATAAAAGAGAACTCACCAACCCAGAGAGGTATCACTTATACTGCCCCTCATTACTAAATATTAAATAGATAATGAATTAAACTTTAGTTAATAGTTATGTTACTGTTTATAAACAATGACATTGTAATTAAATAATGTTTACTTATTATAAGTAATGCTATTATTTATGTAAAGTATGATTTTTAATGTTCATTTGGTAATCATTAACACATACTTAAGATAATATATAATATGTATGTTATAACTTGTCCAACAATTAACTGTTAATAGTTGCAATCAGAATGTCATTGTTATATTCTCTTATCAACTATGTTACAATACATAATTTAAAGATAATATTTACAGCATCAATAAGGACTTTTTTCAATATTATCAGTTAATAGTTAACAGTAAAATAACTATTAACTAAAGCAATTTGCACTGTATTAATTATGGTTATTTTAAAGTATTAGCCCTTATCTACATGTTTCCATGGTATACACAGCTTATTTACTTATTTACCCCTATATTATCATATATGATACGCTTCACACTCTTGCTGCAGTATTCTTCAAATAATATGTTGTAGCTTGCCTTCAATGTACCTTAGCACAAGGAAGTAGAGTAGCAGAGAAATGAACACGATCTTTACCTGTCAGCTAAGTTTAAAAAAAGCTCTCTCTCTAACTCTAACTCATTACAGCAAGCTTGTCTCGCCTCTAAAACTCATTTCTTTTCTGGAGAGTGAAGTGAGCAAGCAGCACTTATGTATTCATAAATAATGCATCCCCCAGTGTGTTTACTTCCCCCCTAAATTTGAGCACAGTAAACTCTCACTTCTGTACTAACATGGTCTGAACTGCCAGGCCCTTGCTTCTTCAGTTTTTCATCTTTTCATCTTTGCTCAACTTTCTTGAAGAATGTCCCTCCTTAGCCAGCAAACACCCTTCATTTCCCTCAATGAATGTGTCTTTCTTCCTTTATGTATCTGTTCTCTCTTTCTCCCTGTGTCTCTTTCTCAGGAGGGACCAGGGACATGGGCATCGCTTGACTCTGAAGTGTTAATGCAGGAGGATGAGATCTGTGGAACTTCCAACCCAACTCCTCACCAAGTGCTGCTGGACACCCGATTTGAGCTGCCCTTGGTATGTATGTGTTCACGGACACATTTATCCACAATACTACACACACACAAACACAGCGACATAGCCATTATGTTAATGAAGCTTAGACGATCTGATAGTGTAGCATCCTTTGGCGGAATGTTGATGTAACTAGCATTATTTTATTTGTATTATTGAACTGGTGCGGTAATGTGCGGAACAATAATCTATGATTGCACAATAGGAGCTTCATTTTTCTCATACTGCCTGTGCTGCAGTGCTTCTTTTCACCCTCTGTCTGAAACCAGAGCCCAGTCTGCTCTGATTGGTTAGCTGGCCGGCTCTGTTGTATATGGTCAAGCGACAGAGCACATTAAATCACATTAAATGCAAACATGTCACAGTAGAGGCACAACATACACATATGAACCTGAAATGTAAAATGTTGTACTTCCTGTTTACATCCGTCAGAGCATATTTGGAACTGTAGTTCTAAAACATTTATACCAAATTGAAGAAAAAGGATAAATGTATTTTAAAAAGCCAATATTATTGTCTTTTTATGCTGAAAAATCAATATATAGTATATTCCTCAGGCGTCTCTGTGTGTCTTGGGCCTCTTGTTACCAAGACATGGTGTTGATATGAGTGGTCAGATGAACAGTGTATTACCTTTATGTTGTCCTTTTGTCCCTGAGTCAACGCTCGTTTGTTGATGGAAAGGTTCTTCCAATCCTTTCCTGCAGATACTCTTTGCTTATTCTTTACAGTTTCCCATATGTTGTGCGAAACACACACAAAAAAAGATAGCAGTTGCTCGTGTTTATCACGATATTTATCTGTTGGCTTCTCTTGATTTTCTCTTAACTGCCTGCATAACTGGACTGTTCCCTTTGAAGTAAAATGAAGCTTGAGAATGGCACTTAACTGTTGATGTGCAGTGGTGTACTGCAATACTCTGACGGTGATAGGGGTCGCCTTTACAACAATGACATTTTTAGCAGGTTTTGAATAGTCGGGGGAGTCCATTGAACTGGGCCTGACTGGTATACTGAGGATCATTAAAGGAATGGTCCACTCATTAGATAATTAATCAAAACTTCAGTATTTAGTGAAACGTTATGTTTAAACCATACCCTGAAGAAATCAGCGATATTCCCCGGTAAATAATGATTTTATAGCTCTTTTTTATCAAGACCTGTATATTCCGTCTGGCCGCCGCCATGTTTGCCATTTTCAGTAGTCACGTGATGGTCGTGACGTCATCCATGCGTTCACTTTGTCAACACACGGAAACATGGTGGAGTATTTCAGTTCGGACTCGTCAGCAGAGGAACAAGTTTTGACCAATGTGAAGAGATTGGATGGGGGAATTCATCCATACATATCAGTATGACAATACGACACCCACTGTCCTTAGACCCTCACATCGTACAAGGAAAAACTTCCGAAGAAAACCCACAGTTAAAGGGAACATGGGAGAAACCTCAGGGAGAGCAACAGAGGAGGGATCCCTCTCCCAGGACGGACAGACGTGCAATAGATGCCGTGTGTAAATTGAAAAGATAATACATTTGCAACATAGGTAGTCCAAATGTTTGGAAATGCATGTGTGTATAATGGGAAGATGATATAAGATACTATATGTATGCATGTAGTACCACCCTTGCTAGCGATTCCCTCTCTAGTTTAGCATACTCAGCTTCGTTGTCCCTGGCCATAGAATCACGATTTTATGGGGCCGGAAAAAACTGGGGGGAAATACACACTAGCCGGTACTACGCTATATGGAAAGGCCACCAAAAACTGTCCTGGCCTGGACGCTAAAGGACGTTAAAACGGGGCTAGCCGCTGCAATGGAAATGCGCTATAACATACCTTATTCTTACTCCGAGCACTACTTCTGCTCCTCCGTCGCTTCACACTTGCAGAGGGCGATTTCTCTACTGGCCGAACTGGTGTCCTGGTCGGTGATGACACCAGAAAGACCGATGGTACTGCATCTCCATTGAGTAATGGTTGTTCTTTAAATCCCATGTTATGTTTGATCATACTCTCAGAGTAGTCGTCCGGAAATTTGAAATGTTCGCTGCATACATGAGCCTGTAAATCTCTCGGTTCGGGCCGGCCACATTTCGCTAGCCACTGCCTCCGAATGTACTTCTTATGCTTACCTTTTGGCAACAGATGGAACCGAGCATTCCGTGGATGTTCCTATCCGAATTATGGCAATATTTCCGCGATACAGTGAGGCATATTTGAATAGAGAAACTACAGTAAATAACATGGAGATCAACGTGTCTTCGAAAACCAAACGCATGGATTACGTCACGTCCGGGAAATGGCGGCGCCCACAGTGTTGATGTTATTTCGGTATATAATCAGTTTAAAATCACTGATAATGTCATCGGATTAAAAAAAAAAAAGAGAGACTGGCAGAGACTGGTCTGTTTTATCGGATGATAATTTTTAAAAAATGAGTGTCATGAGCATACCATTCCTTTAACTGGTATGACAACATCAGCAATGCATGCTTTGCAAACATTGATTTAATTAAAATAACAACACTGCAACGAGTAGTGTGCCTTAGTTAAAGTATCTCAGCACTTAATAAATATATATACATCAAAACTTTGCTTGATAGGGAAAAGAGATCTGTCCCTACTTTTTCCAAGTCTTTTGTTGCTATTGGATATGAAAGCAACTAGCTACTGTAGCTAACTGCTATCACATTGTTGTAAAATAGGCTGATGAAACTTACATTTAAGGTACATTTCCACCAACAGTTGGCCAACTTAAAATCCCCGAACGTCAACAAGCGCAGCAGTCACAGCTATGTTTATTGTCCCCATTTCAGTTGTGCTTCCTGCAGTGTTTTAGTAAACCCTGCACATGTTTCGTCAAGTTGGTGAATGTTTCCTAAATGCTGTGCATGCGTTTTCGAGTTGTTGAAGATGTTTCCTCATTTGCATGTGTTTTTGCACATTTCTGTTTTTATTATTTTCAAACTGCAGCACGTTTCTCCTAATGGAAATATTTTTCGGCCGTTGTAGTATGGTTCCACTTATTGCCAACCGTAGTTTTAAATCGGCTAAATGTAATTTTACTTAGGTAGAAAATATTTCTACCTTTTTTTTTGTGAGATATGCTTATCTTAACATCATACATTTTATGCATTTTTGGTAATTATAACCAAAATAGTACACTGTAAGTAAAAAAAGTCAGTTAATAACATTAAAATGCTCACAAATTACCATTACAAAGGTTACATTTAAAATGTACGTCCTGGTCTTGGACATGTGCTATTTCATATATGTTTAAGAATGCATATGTACAGTATATTAGGCAAGGCAAGGCAAGGCAAGTTTATTTATAGAGCACTTTTCAACGCAAGGCAATTCAAAGTGCTTTACAAAAAAAAAAAAATGAAAGACATTAAGCATTAAAAAAGAAAAGATAATCAAATAAACATTAAGAAAAAAATACATGGATAAAAGTTACAGTGCAGTCTAAAATATAAATAGTTCAATTAAACATTACAAGAAAAAGTACATGGATAAAAGTTACAGTGCAGTTTAAGATATGAATAGTTCAAATAAAAGCAGCGACAAAAATAAAAGTCTTCAGCCTGGATTTAAAAGTAGTCAGAGTTGCAGCGGACCTGCAGGTTTCTGGGAGTTTGTTCCAGATATTTGGAGCATAATAATTGAACGCTGCTTTACCATGTTTAGTTCTGACTCTGGGGACAGAAAGCTGACCAGTCCCTGAAGACCTGAGAGATCTGGATGGTTCATAGTTTAGCAGGAGGTCAGAAATGTATTTTGGGCCTAAACCATTCAGTGCTTTATAAACCAGCAGCAGTATTTTGAAATCTATTCTTTGACACACAGGAAGCCAGTGTAAAGACTTCAGAACAGGAGTGATGTGATCCACTTTCTTAGTGTTAGTGAGGACTCGAGCAGCGGCGTTCTGAATCAGCTGCAGCTTTCTAATAGATTTTTTAGTGAGACCTGTGAAGACACCATTGCAGTAGTCGAGTCTACTGAAGATAAAGGCATGGACAAGTTTTTCCAAATCCTGCTGTGACATTAGTCTTTTAATCCTAGATATGTTCTTTAGGTGATAGTAGGCTGATTTAGTAACTGTTTTAATGTGACTGTTGAAACTCAGGTCAGAGTCCATGACTACACCTAGATTTTCTGGCTTTATCTGTTGGTTTGAACATTGCACACTGAAGCTCAGCGCTAACTTTTAAACGTTCTGCCTTGGCTCCAAACCATTACCTCAGTTTTATCTTTGTTTAATTGGAGAAAGTTCTGACACATCCAGTCATTGAGTTGTCAATGCACTTACTCAGTGTTTGAATTGGAGCATAGTCTCCTGGTGAAATTGTTACGTACATTTGTGTGTCATCTGCATAGCTATGGTAACTTATTTTGTTGTTCTTCATTATCTGAGCCAGTGGTAGCATGTAGATGTTAAAGAGAAGAGGCCCCAAGATGGAGCCTTGAGGAACCCCACATGTCATATTTGTCAACTCAGATGTGTATTTACCGATAGAAACAAAGTTTGTTTCTGTCCCTTTAAGTAGGATTTAAACCAATTTAGAACTGTTTCCGAAAGTCCCACCCAGTTTTCCAGTCGGTCCAGTAATATGCTGTGGTTACGTATTTAAACATTTGACACTGGCTAGCTGTGTTTTGCATGGGAACATGGGCGGGGGGGCTGTGGTGCAGTGGTTAGTGCGTTAGGGGTGTTCAAACCCCACTGCAGTCAGCATGTCGTTGTGTCCCTGAGCAAGACACTTTGCTGTGGGTATTGCCCACAGTATTGAGTATGTAAGTCGCTTTGGATAAAAGCGTCTAACTAGTAAATGTGATGTAATGTAGTGTAACATGGCTGAGACCATAGCCAGGCTTTTACATCTTCCCCTATTCTTAACTGTATCTCCTCTTTAGCCCCAGCTTCTTGCCTTTCTGTGGCTTTGGGGAGCACCCGTGAGGCCCTGAGGTGGATGTTCATTCTATTTCTGGTCCTCCAAAAGTAAACCTCCTCATACGCTATTAAACACACATGAATATAACATGGGACAACATAAGCAGTGCAGCTGGATACGACAGGGTGGGACTGAGGGAAGGGTGGAGTCACAGTGCCTGTGCTCCTCTCTCTGCCTGACCTTCTATGTTTCGCACTTTCTTCTTCCTCCATTATTTACCTTTGTCTTTTATCCCACCTACCTCCCTTCACCTATCCTTCCATCCCTTGTGTCTGTTATTCCTCCATTTACCCTCTTGCACTCTCCTCCTAATATTCTCCGGACTTTTTTTTAACACTTCCATCCAATCGGTCTAGATATCCCAGAAGACGAAGCTCAGTACTGGACCAGTAAACTGGATCGGATCAATACCATGCGGGATACATGACGAGGTAGGTCTACAGATAAACATTTTGCTTTGCATTAAAAAGTATTTTTCCTGTCCATATGTTTTAGATTACATAACAATTAGAGATGTTCAAGTCCAGAGTCTTAAAGGAAGATCTACTGAAAAAAGCTAGGACTGGCTTTCCTTTTTCTTCCCCAGAGGTATGTAGGTATTTGCAGTGGTGGAAAAAGCAGATTTACTTTGGACCTGAAATACTCTATTCCAATTTAAAATCGTGAATTGAAACTGTTAAAGTAGTAGTAAGGAAGTATTACAGTAAAGTGTACTTTGTGTATCAAATACACAGTGTGCAGAATTGTGTTATAGAATAAAATACCAAAAATGTTATCAATAGAACATACTTGTCAAATCATTTTGATGTTGTAGTTGTAATGTGAGCCATTTTAAGATAGCCTACTTTTTAAAATACTGCGTATATTTAAATTAACGTATTTCATCACTTGTGTTTTCATATACACAAAAGCTTGTAACTATGAGTGTTTATTAAATGTAGTAGAGTAAAAATGACATGTCATGCCTCTAACACAGGGGTCTCCAACACGTCGATAGGTAGCTCGTGGGCAGCTTTTCAGTAGCTAGCCGCTCGATTATCGATTATAGCGTAGTAACGTGCTTCTTGATTTTTCGGCCGCGGCCTGGACGATAACGTTTTTTTGTTTTGAATGTTTTCCTGTGACACGAATATCAAATTGGTCGGTGACGCAAGATCAAGGAACAGACGTGACAGCGGCACAGAGACACAGGGATTTTTTTTAAATTTGTAAACACTCGTTATCGTCATGTCAGGTTTTTGGCTGGATTTAATCAAGTCTTGGATGCGAGAGTATGAATGTCCTCTTGCTATTTTCAGTTGATAAATACGTGTGTGTAAAGTTTGTGAAGGCAGGAGGAAAGCTCCGCGATCACCGTCTCCTGTGTTCCTCCAAACCCCGCCCCCCTGACATAATGAGTGACAGGCTGAGAGTGACCTGATAAGAAACTTTATTATTCACTTAATCACTGATTGAGATATGATGAAGCTAACTTAATCTCATACATTCATGGGATTTATGTAACAGTAAGACAGAGAATGTAAGTGTGCACCCACATGCACTATTTTTGTTTTTATATGCCGTTTGTAAATTACTCCTGTTGTGACTTAAGTCATGTGTGTGATGCCACATTCAGGACATTCAGTATCCTTTTTTTAACAGAAGACCGTTAGCTCGAAGCTGCAGCTAGACTGCAGGAGTATTAGTATTTAGTTTTCTGAGGATGGAACAATTTTCACACAGATATAGGGAGGCTAGACCTATACAATTGATTTGTTAGGGTTTATAATTTCATGTCATGTCGAAGAAAAAGAAGAAAAAGAAGAAAAAAGATGGCTGAAACTGTTCAGTGTCAATCCTGTGGAGATGGAGATGGAGGTTATAATCTCCAAAATCATGTTCAGCTTAAGTCTCAGCAAAACTCAGCAACATTTCTGGAGCCTTGTAGACCCAGAAAACTATAAGATCATCCACCAAGCAGCACTGAACATGTCTGCTTATTCTGGTTCTGTTCTACAGACCTTTGTGAAGCAGCTTTTTCTGACATGAATGTCCTGAAATCTAAATACAGAACAAGACTGACTGAACATTTAAATGACTCTATTAGAGTGAACCTCAAGTGGGTACACTCCGGCATACACCTCTATGGTGGACCTCCATGCAGTGCATTCATCTCACTGACTGTGAAAAAGAGTGAATGCACTTATTTACACATGTGCCATAAGATGCGTGTCAGGTAGTGATTAAGGACATGTATGTGAATGTTCAGTGATGTACTATGTGGGCCATAATAATAATATATGTGAGACATTTTCGTTTTCTTGGACCTTGATGTGAAGTTAAGATTTTTGATAAGCTTGGGTATTGAATTTCACACGTGTACAAAAGTAGCTTAATTCAACTGAAGAGGGCTCATGTGCATAAATGTAAGCGATGCGATGCAAGGAGCTCTTGGCCACTTCATTTTTTCAAAGTAGTTCTCAGATGAAGAAAGGTTGGAGACCCCTGCTCTAAAATGTAGTGAAGTAAAAGTGTAGCATTTCATGGAAATATTCAAGTTAAGATGTAAAATAGTACTTATTAACGACAATACATGAGTAAATGTAATTTGTTACATTCCACCACTGGGTAGTTCGGAAGAAGAAGAAGGAAGTTTTAGAATTATTATATATAAATCCAAGCAGTATAGGATATAGGAGGGGATTGTGTGTAAAAAGCATTATATGAATCATTAAAACTTTAATAAAGTGGCTTTATTGTTCTGCTTTTACTGTATCTGAATCCATCAGAGACTGGATATATCCCCCCCCCCCCCCTCTCCCCTCTGGTCGCTACAATGAGGGAAATAAATTACGGGCCAAAAGTTTTATTTACAAGTATTAAAAGTAAGCAGAGGACACCAAACCAACTGAGACCTGTCTGTCCGCTGCATCTATGCACACACTGTACCACACACACCTACACCACACACACACGCACATACAGCTCCTAAAACAGGCTACAGCCGTTGTGTATTTTATTGTGAAGCACTAAATGGTTTTAGAAAAATATCGACTCTTTGTTTGTAGATATCTACTAAACTACAGCAAATACAGAGAGTAATGTAGGCCTGTTATACTGAGTGATATATATATACACACTGCTCTGCTTTCTGCACGGACCTCACAGCTGTTCTCACTGTAAACATCGCTCGCGATGAAAGCAGTTAATAAAATAATATCCAGGGGATGCATGCAGAGCTGTCATTGGCTGAGATAAGTCCGGCCGTGCGTCACGACTCTTTGAAACATCTCTGTTGCCGGAAATGCATCCATGAAGGAGCCGTGGAAGACCCATCAGTGTATCCTCGGTTATAGCTCCTCCAGAGAGCCTCCTCCAGAGAGCCTCCTCGACGCTCGGTCCTCGGTCCTCGAAGTGCATTTAGAGAAATGAGATGTCCTTCAACATGGCGCGCTAAAATTCATTTCCGGGTCACTACCGGAGGACCGAGGAGTCGAGGAGTCGAGGAGGGGGATTTGATGAAATGAGAAAGGGCCCATGTTTGAGGGCTTGATAGCCCACTCCCCCTCCACACTCATAAGAAGCTTCTCAATTCTTAAATTTCCCCTCCTCAACTCCCCTCCTCGAGACTTAGTCCCGCCCACAGGAGATGCGAGCGGAGGACCGAGGAGGGGAACCGAGGAAAGAGGGGAAACAGCAGCCGTTTAAAGAATGAGAACTCCTCTCCTCTGAGCGGTCATATTAAAGCGACGTCCGTTCATTATCACGTGGCAACAGCTGCATCAGCTGTCAGTGTTTTGTCATATTTTATAATCTCTGTTAGATCAGCTGAACATTGTTCCCCACATATTTACTTTGAATTCATTGAGAGTGCGGTTTAATAAAACAATAACAGGCTACAGATTCATACGGTTCATTTTTCTGAACACCAAAAAAAAGCGTTAAAGCTTTGACATTACTTTTGTTTTATTAACACACACACACAAATATATTTTATAAATATATGCAATTTAAAGTATGAGAGCACTCTCATAATAATGTAACACAATCAGAGACTGGATATACCCCCCCCCCTCTCTCTGGTCGCCGAAATGGGGAATTGAAATTACGGGCCAAAAGTTGTATTTGTATAAAGTAAGCAGAGGACACCAAACCAACTGAGACCTGTCTGTCCACCGCATCTGCGCACTGTACAACACACACCTACACACTGTACAACACACACCTACACACTGTACAACACGCACCTACACACTGTACCACACACACCTACAGCTCCTAAAGCATAATCAGGCCACAGCTGTTGTGTATTTTATTATGTGAAGCACTAAATGGTCTTAGAAAAATATCGACTATTTGTTTGTAGATATCTACAAATAAAGAGAATAATGTATGCCTGTTATACTGAGTGAATATATGTTATACACTGCTCTGCTTTCTGCACCTCACAGCTGTTATCACTGTAAACATCGCGTTGCGATGAGAGCAGGTTCTAAAATAATATCCAGGGGATGCATGCAGAGCTGTCATTGGCTGAGATAAATCCGGCCGTGCGTCACGCCTCCACCGTTCCGGAAATGCATCCGCGGAGGAGCCGTGGAGGAACCATCAGTGTATCCTCGGTTATAGCTCCTCCAGAGAGCCTCCTCGACGCTCGATCCTCGGTCCTCGGTGTGCATTTAGAGAAATGAGACGTCCTTCAAAATGGCGCGCTGAAATTAATTTCCGGGTCACTACCGGAGGACGAAGGGGAAATTTGAGTATTGAGAAGCCTCTATTGCTTTGGAACAGCCCTCAATATGGCGGACCCCCGCGTGAATGCGCAAACGGAGGGGTAGGGTGTAGGGGGCGGTTTGGGAATGGGCCAGAATCAAGATAACGGCGTGGTGTTGTTGTAGGAAGTCCCGACGGAGAATACTTTTGCTGTAGTACAGGGATGCACATAACTGGTACGCAGGTTATGTGCGTAATCTGAAATGTGTACTGTCACTTGTGTCACAAAGCGCATTTGCGTACCGACGTACTTGTGAAGTCAGTCTCCGTGTGCACAGACAGGGCTGCTGTTAACGTCGGTCTGTACAACGGAATTGTGCCAAAACTACGCCAACCGGCTGCGGAGGGAGACTTCTCCCTTCACTGGAGAACTGCGCTAAAACAGCTGATCACAACGTTCACGCTCTGTGGTCACAAAGTACTCCACAAGCCCCCCCCCCCCCCCCCTGTTGATAGAAATCAACACGTAATGAAATAAGACCCCACGGTTTGATGAATGATAGGTGTGTGGGCTGTCTTTCATTTTGACACACAGAAAAATGTTATAATAAACATACATGTTAAATGGATACATCCGCCTTCTTTCATTTATCTTTCCATTCCCACAACAATATACATAAAGAAATGGCATATTTTGGATATAGTGATTAATCATGATTAATGAATTTTTACGCTGTGATTAATCTGATTACATTTTTTAATCGTTTTGACAGCCCTAGTTTAAAGACTAAATACATATTTGTGCATATTTATTGTAGGGCTGCTCAATTAATCGTATGTTAATCGCAATTACGATTATGGCTAGCAACGATTACAAAAACAATGTAATCGAAATAAAACGATAATTTTTTTATCATTGCTTTTTTTTTTTTTAATTACATTTGTTTTCACGGTTTCTTCACGGTTCACGGTAAGCAACTGTTAAAAACATACTGTTCAAAAAATATTTCTCCAATAAAGTGATGTTTTCAAAGTAAATAAAGGTTAATCGTTTTTAATAATTAAAAATAATCTAATCTTCCATTCCTCTCAAAAATTCTTGAGAAAGCAGTCGCAAAACAGTTGTGTGATTACTTAAAAAACAATGATTTATTTGAAGATTTCAGTCTGGCTTTAGAACACATAGCACAGAGATAGCTCTGGTTAAAGTCACAAATGACATTCTAATAGCCTCTGACAAGGGACTTGTCTCTATTCTTGTTTTGCTCGATCTCAGTGCTGCATTTGATACTATCGATCATGATATCGTATTGAAAAGACTAGAGCACTTAGTTGGCATACAGGGAACTGCTTTAGGCTGGTTTAGGTCCTATCTATCTGAACGCTCTCAGTTTGTACGTGTCAATGATGAATCTTCCACGCAAACCAAAGTTAGCCATGGAGTGCCACAGGGCTCAGTGCTCAGACCTATTTTGTTCACATTATATATGCTTCCGTTAGGCAATATTATAAGGAATCATTCTGTAAATTTTCATTGTTATGCGGATGATACTCAACTATATTTATCAACCAAGCCTGATGAAATTAATCATCTAAATTAAATTCAAGACTGCCTCAAGGACTTAAAAACGTGGATGACCTTAAACTTTTTGATGTTAAACACGACCAAAACTGAAGTTATTGTACTTGGCCCGAAGAATCTACGAACAAATTATCTAAAGATATACTAACTATGGATGGCATTAATTTGGCCTCCAGTAAGACTGTAAGGAATCTTGGTGTTATATTTGATCAGGATGTATCCTTTAATGCCCACATAAAATCAATTTCAAGGACCGCCTACTTCCATCTACGTAACATTGCAAAAATCAGGCATATCTTGCCTCAAAACGATGCAGAGAAACTAGTCCATGCATTTGTTACTTCAAGGCTGGATTATTGTAACTCTTTATTATCAGGGTGTACCAAGAAGTCAGTCAAGTCGCTTCAGCTGATTCAAAATGCTGCAGCTTGTGTACTAACCAGAGTTAGGAAAAGGGACCACATTACTCCTGTTCTGGCTGCCTTACACTGGCTCCCTATAGAACACAGTATAGAATTTAAAATTCTTCTTCTCGCCTACAAAGCCCTTAATGGGCAGGCGCCATCTTACCTTAAAGAACTCATTATACCCTACTGTCCTACTAGGGCATTGCGTTCCAAGAATGCAGGGTTGTTGGTTGTTCCTAGAGTCTCTAAAAGTACAATGGGAGCCAGAGCCTTTTCTTATCAAGCTCCACATTTGTGGAATCAGCTTCCAGTTTGTGTTCGGGCGGCAGACACCCTATCCGTTTTTTAAGAGTGCGCTTAAGACCTTCCTTTTAGATAAAGCTTATAGTTAGGGCCAGTGGCGGCCGGCCATAGGGGTGCTAGGGGCGCCGCCCCACCTCTTCCCACATACAAAAAAAAAATATATATATTTAAAAAAAAAAATATATATATATATATTTTTTAATAAACAAGGTAAATATTATATAATTGGTATCAGTAAAATGTATAATCTACAATAAAATCTCGTTTAAAATGTGTTACGACAATGTCTAAAGTTACTGATAAATCAATGTTTCCTGCCTGGCCTTGCCCATGTGTCATTACCTTTATATATACAGTCTATGATCATTACCCTCTCTCTCTCTCAACCAGTGCAGCAGCAGCCACGAGCAGCTCACTGTTGCTATCTGTAAACTATGATGCCGAAACATAATTTCAGCCAATCAGCGTCGTCAAATCTGATGATCACCGGGCGCCAATGTCAGCGCTCGGTCCAGTCTGTGAGTAGTTTGGACACTCGTGACTCGTATCCGGTGGGGTGACGCAGTACGGCAGTAGTTGATGAGGATGGCTTCATGTGCAGGTGGAGTCCCCGCCCAATTCCGTTCAAGAGCTAATCTCCAATCCTTTCGAAAGGAGAAGTCCCCTTGCCAGCGATTATCTCTCTAGTTTAGCATACTCAGCCCGACTCAGCCTGGTTGTTCCTGGCCCTAGAACCACGATTTGATGGGGCCAGAAAAACTGTGAATTAGGACCCGCTAGCCGGTACTAGGCCAAGTGGAAACGCAACCAAAAACGGGCCCCACACGGCTCGGTACGCTTAAAGCGAGCTCCGTGCTGCACTGGAAACGCGCCATTACATCACCAGAAGTCCTAATTTAAGGGGTAATTTCTCCCAAAAAAAGTTTTTTACTCACTATATCAACAGCCCCACCAGCCGCCACTGGTTAGGGCTGATTAGATTCAGCCCCTAGTTTTGCTGATATAGGCTTAGTTTGTCGGGGGACATCTTACTTCTTCCTTCTCTCTGTCTATACCTGTGTACTCTCATGTTCCGATTAACCCAGCTTCCCCAAATTTCTTTCTTTTTGGTGTCTATATACGCTGGGATCCGGAGTCATGGATGATCCTGTGGTCCCGTGTCCTGCATCGCGAGCCCTGGATCTTGAGTCGTGGCTGTGGTCCTGGATCATAGGTCCTGGATGGGATATCCTCGTGGATTCATCTTCCTATTATACACACATGCATTTCCAAACATTTGGACTACCTATGTTGCAAATGTATTATCTTTTCAATTTACACACGGCATCTATTGCACGTTTGTCCGTCCTGGGAGAGAGATCCCTCCTCTGTTGCTCTCCCTGAGGTTTCTCCCATTTTTCCCTTTAAAACTGTGGGTTTTCTCCGGAAGTTTTTCCTTGTACGATGTGAGGGTCTAAGGACAGAGGGTGTTGTATTGTCATACTGATATTTTGTACAAACTGTGAAGTCCACTGAGACAAATGTAAAATGTGTGATATTGGGCTATATAAATAAACATTGATTGATTGATAAATTATCGTGATATCAATTATTGATCCAAATAATCCTACATTTGACAGAAAAAGCGTGTTTCACAGATTTATTTTTAAAGAATCTACACACGATGTGGGTAGGTATCATGAACTGTCAAACAGTAGCTACCATTACTAAAAAAAATAAAGAAAATAGCATGACTTGCAGAAACTTCAACTTCATCAATGAAGTAGTGTTGGGTCTTCTTGAAAGGTAGATTCCATGTTTAACCTTTACTCTGTATGTTGATGTGTTTTTCTGTTTCTACAGTGAGATCAATCATCTGGAGTCAGGTCTGGTGGTGGAGCTGTGGAATAAAGGATTGATCTGGGACACAATGATTGGCACAGCACTGATACGGCTGCACACCATTCGACAGTCTGACGAGGTACAAACCCCTGGTTATTTCATCCATAAACACACAAGCTTAACACAAATAACTTAAAGTTAATAGGCACGTTCACACTGCAGTACTTTTCCCACTTTAGTTCCGATATAGTTCACACCAAAAAAATCCGGAACAAAAATGTGTTAATGAGAACCTTTTTTACACCCCTTTTACCCCCTGCTAGAGAGCAGGGACTTTCGTGGGAGAAAAAGGTTCCTATGTCTGATTGGCTGGGCGGATTGCAAACCACGGCCCGTAAAACTCCCAAAAAGTTTTGTGAAGCCGCCATTTTATTATCCCTCGCATTAGCATCATTAGCATTAGCATTAGCCCAGCGCATAAACGCAGAGAGACTAACTTATGGCAACACAAAAGAAAACATGGGAGATGAGGAGATGTCGGCATTCTGGCGATTTACTCTGAAGGCTTCAGTAGAAGCCAGTTCCCAACTCCGGGGACTTCCGGCCGGGGACTTCGGGTGGCAGTATACGCTGTGAAGTTGTTTGCGGCCTGCCAGTAAAACCCAAAGCAGAAGAAGAAGAAGTGACGTCAGCGGCTCATTTGCCTAATCCTCCCCCAGGGACTTATTCCGGTGTGAACGCGATCTGTACTTAGTTCATGAGAACTAAAGAGTTCTCATGAACTAAGTTCTGATGAACCTTTGTGGGGAAAGTACTGAGGTGTGAAAGCCTCTAATATCCAATTCTCAATAAGTGGGACACAAGATCTTGTTCCTCCGAAGCAAATCACTTTTTTCAGAACAGTCATGTTCTTGCTTGGTGTTTCCTGTTTTATTTTGAATAGCTTTTCACCCTCAATGTTGCTGTATGTCTGTTTTTATTTCCTGTCTTTGTGTTTTCCCGCATGCTTGATTCTGTTCAACTGATGAGCTTATGTTTTTGTCTGCCCTCTCCAGTAGTGTTTTGTCTTTGTGATTTGTTCTGCTTGTATTTAAGTCCTGTCTTCTGTGAGTCTTTAACTTGTTTGTTGTTATGTCGTTAGCTCGCATTGTGTTTGGTCCATAAAAAAATTACGCAACCTACGTTTGTTTTTGCCATGGAGGTATGTGAAGTGTATGTGAGGTGTATGAATACATCTTTTCATGGATCATGTACGCAGCTTTTGCAATTGATGCACCTGTTTCATGTATGTCTTTGACTATTTAATGTTAATGTCAACATTGAAGTTGTTGTAATTATCCCTATCATTCATGACAGCTGTTAAGGTTTTCTTATGATTGCTTTTCCAATGAAAAGAGGGTTCAATTGTAATGCACGTACGGCATATGTATCACATACCCTTCCTTTCAGTACAGCTTTTTATTACACTATACCTCTTTTGATGATTCTTGAGATGGTGGATCCATGCTGAGCTTCTTAGCTTCAGAAGAACTTTGTAACAGATATGTTTAAGGCTTAGACTGTGGACTAAGTACAAATATAAAAGAGAACTCACCAACCCAGAGAGGTATCACTTATACTGCCCCTCATTACTAAATATTAAATAGATAATGAATTAAACTTTAGTTAATAGTTATGTTACTGTTTATAAACAATGACATTGTAATTAAATAATGTTTACTTATTATAAGTAATGCTATTATTTATGTAAAGTATGATTTTTAATGTTCATTTGGTAATCATTAACACATACTTAAGATAATATATAATATGTATGTTATAACTTGTCCAACAATTAACTGTTAATAGTTGCAATCAGAATGTCATTGTTATATTCTCTTATCAACTATGTTACAATACATAATTTAAAGATAATATTTACAGCATCAATAAGGACTTGTACACAATCGTTTTTTCAATATTATCAGTTAATAGTTAACAGTAAAATAACTATTAACTAAAGCAATTTGCACTGTATTAATTATGGTTATTTTAAAGTATTAGCCCTTATCTACATGTTTCCATGGTATACACAGCTTATTTACTTATTTACCCCTATATTATCATATATGATACGCTTCACACTCTTGCTGCAGTATTCTTCAAATAATATGTTGTAGCTTGCCTTCAATGTACCTTAGCACAAGGAAGTAGAGTAGCAGAGAAATGAACACGATCTTTACCTGTCAGCTAAGTTTAAAAAAAGCTCTCTCTCTAACTCTAACTCATTACAGCAAGCTTGTCTCGCCTCTAAAACTCATTTCTTTTCTGGAGAGTGAAGTGAGCAAGCAGCACTTATGTATTCATAAATAATGCATCCCCCAGTGTGTTTACTTCCCCCCTAAATTTGAGCACAGTAAACTCTCACTTCTGTACTAACATGGTCTGAACTGCCAGGCCCTTGCTTCTTCAGTTTTTCATCTTTTCATCTTTGCTCAACTTTCTTGAAGAATGTCCCTCCTTAGCCAGCAAACACCCTTCATTTCCCTCAATGAATGTGTCTTTCTTCCTTTATGTATCTGTTCTCTCTTTCTCCCTGTGTCTCTTTCTCAGGAGGGACCAGGGACATGGGCATCGCTTGACTCTGAAGTGTTAATGCAGGAGGATGAGATCTGTGGAACTTCCAACCCAACTCCTCACCAAGTGCTGCTGGACACCCGATTTGAGCTGCCCTTTGGTATGTATGTGTTCACGGACACATTTATCCACAATACTACACACACACAAACACAGCGACATAGCCATTATGTTAATGAAGCTTAGACGATCTGATAGTGTAGCATCCTTTGGCGGAATGTTGATGTAACTAGCATTATTTTATTTGTATTATTGAACTGGTGCGGTAATGTGCGGAACAATAATCTATGATTGCACAATAGGAGCTTCATTTTTCTCATACTGCCTGTGCTGCAGTGCTTCTTTTCACCCTCTGTCTGAAACCAGAGCCCAGTCTGCTCTGATTGGTTAGCTGGCCGGCTCTGTTGTATATGGTCAAGCGACAGAGCACATTAAATCACATTAAATGCAAACATGTCACAGTAGAGGCACAACATACACATATGAACCTGAAATGTAAAATGTTGTACTTCCTGTTTACATCCGTCAGAGCATATTTGGAACTGTAGTTCTAAAACATTTATACCAAATTGAAGAAAAAGGATAAATGTATTTTAAAAAGCCAATATTATTGTCTTTTTATGCTGAAAAATCAATATATAGTATATTCCTCAGGCGTCTCTGTGTGTCTTGGGCCTCTTGTTACCAAGACATGGTGTTGATATGAGTGGTCAGATGAACAGTGTATTACCTTTATGTTGTCCTTTTGTCCCTGAGTCAACGCTCGTTTGTTGATGGAAAGGTTCTTCCAATCCCTTTCCTGCAGATACTCTTTGCTTATTCTTTACAGTTTCCCATATGTTGTGCGAAACACACACAAAAAAAGATAGCAGTTGCTCGTGTTTATCACGATATTTATCTGTTGGCTTCTCTTGATTTTCTCTTAACTGCCTGCATAACTGGACTGTTCCCTTTGAAGTAAAATGAAGCTTGAGAATGGCACTTAACTGTTGATGTGCAGTGGTGTACTGCAATACTCTGACGGTGATAGGGGTCGCCTTTACAACAATGACATTTTTAGCAGGTTTTGAATAGTCGGGGGAGTCCATTGAACTGGGCCTGACTGGTATACTGAGGATCATTAAAGGAATGGTCCACTCATTAGATAATTAATCAAAACTTCAGTATTTAGTGAAACGTTATGTTTAAACCATACCCTGAAGAAATCAGCGATATTCCCCGGTAAATAATGATTTTATAGCTCTTTTTTATCAAGACCTGTATATTCCGTCTGGCCGCCGCCATGTTTGCCATTTTCAGTAGTCACGTGATGGTCGTGACGTCATCCATGCGTTCACTTTGTCAACACACGGAAACATGGTGGAGTATTTCAGTTCGGACTCGTCAGCAGAGGAACAAGTTTTGACCAATGTGAAGAGATTGGATGGGGGAATTCATCCATACATATCAGTATGACAATACGACACCCACTGTCCTTAGACCCTCACATCGTACAAGGAAAAACTTCCGAAGAAAACCCACAGTTTAAAGGGAACATGGGAGAAACCTCAGGGAGAGCAACAGAGGAGGGATCCCTCTCCCAGGACGGACAGACGTGCAATAGATGCCGTGTGTAAATTGAAAAGATAATACATTTGCAACATAGGTAGTCCAAATGTTTGGAAATGCATGTGTGTATAATGGGAAGATGATATAAGATACTATATGTATGCATGTAGTACCACCCTTGCTAGCGATTCCCTCTCTAGTTTAGCATACTCAGCTTCGTTGTCCCTGGCCATAGAATCACGATTTTATGGGGCCGGAAAAACTGGGGGGAAATACACACTAGCCGGTACTACGCTATATGGAAAGGCCACCAAAAACTGTCCTGGCCTGGACGCTAAAGGACGTTAAAACGGGGCTAGCCGCTGCAATGGAAATGCGCTATAACATACCTTATTCTTACTCCGAGCACTACTTCTGCTCCTCCGTCGCTTCACACTTGCAGAGGGCGATTTCTCTACTGGCCGAACTGGTGTCCTGGTCGGTGATGACACCAGAAAGACCGATGGTACTGCATCTCCATTGAGTAATGGTTGTTCTTTAAATCCCATGTTATGTTTGATCATACTCTCAGAGTAGTCGTCCGGAAATTTGAAATGTTCGCTGCATACATGAGCCTGTAAATCTCTCGGTTCGGGCCGGCCACATTTCGCTAGCCACTGCCTCCGAATGTACTTCTTATGCTTACCTTTTGGCAACAGATGGAACCGAGCATTCCGTGGATTGTTCCTATCCGAATTATGGCAATATTTCGCGATACAGTGAGGCATATTTGAATAGAGAAACTACAGTAAATAACATGGAGATCAACGTGTCTTCGAAAACCAAACGCATGGATTACGTCACGTCCGGGAAATGGCGGCGCCCACAGTGTTGATGTTATTTCGGTATATAATCAGTTTAAAATCACTGATAATGTCATCGGATTAAAAAAAAAAAAAGAGAGACTGGCAGAGACTGGTCTGTTTTATCGGATGATAATTTTTAAAAAATGAGTGTCATGAGCATACCATTCCTTTAACTGGTATGACAACATCAGCAATGCATGCTTTGCAAACATTGATTTAATTAAAATAACAACACTGCAACGAGTAGTGTGCCTTAGTTAAAGTATCTCAGCACTTAATAAATATATATACATCAAAACTTTGCTTGATAGGGAAAAGAGATCTGTCCCTACTTTTTCCAAGTCTTTTGTTGCTATTGGATATGAAAGCAACTAGCTACTGTAGCTAACTGCTATCACATTGTTGTAAAATAGGCTGATGAAACTTACATTTAAGGTACATTTCCACCAACAGTTGGCCAACTTAAAATCCCCGAACGTCAACAAGCGCAGCAGTCACAGCTATGTTTATTGTCCCCATTTCAGTTGTGCTTCCTGCAGTGTTTTAGTAAACCCTGCACATGTTTCGTCAAGTTGGTGAATGTTTCCTAAATGCTGTGCATGCGTTTTCGAGTTGTTGAAGATGTTTCCTCATTTGCATGTGTTTTTGCACATTTCTGTTTTTATTATTTTCAAACTGCAGCACGTTTCTCCTAATGGAAATATTTTTCGGCCGTTGTAGTATGGTTCCACTTATTGCCAACCGTAGTTTTAAATCGGCTAAATGTAATTTTACTTAGGTAGAAAATATTTCTACCTTTTTTTTGTGAGATATGCTTATCTTAACATCATACATTTTATGCATTTTTGGTAATTATAACCAAAATAGTACACTGTAAGTAAAAAAGTCAGTTAATAACATTAAAATGCTCACAAATTACCATTACAAAGGTTACATTTAAAATGTACGTCCTGGTCTTGGACATGTGCTATTTCATATATGTTTAAGAATGCATATGTACAGTATATTAGGCAAGGCAAGGCAAGGCAAGTTTATTTATAGAGCACTTTTCAACGCAAGGCAATTCAAAGTGCTTTACAAAAAAAAAAAAATGAAAGACATTAAGCATTAAAAAAGAAAAGATAATCAAATAAACATTAAGAAAAAAATACATGGATAAAAGTTACAGTGCAGTCTAAAATATAAATAGTTCAATTAAACATTACAAGAAAAAGTACATGGATAAAAGTTACAGTGCAGTTTAAGATATGAATAGTTCAAATAAAAGCAGCGACAAAAATAAAAGTCTTCAGCCTGGATTTAAAAGTAGTCAGAGTTGCAGCGGACCTGCAGGTTTCTGGGAGTTTGTTCCAGATATTTGGAGCATAATAATTGAACGCTGCTTTACCATGTTTAGTTCTGACTCTGGGGACAGAAAGCTGACCAGTCCCTGAAGACCTGAGAGATCTGGATGGTTCATAGTTTAGCAGGAGGTCAGAAATGTATTTTGGGCCTAAACCATTCAGTGCTTTATAAACCAGCAGCAGTATTTTGAAATCTATTCTTTGACACACAGGAAGCCAGTGTAAAGACTTCAGAACAGGAGTGATGTGATCCACTTTCTTAGTGTTAGTGAGGACTCGAGCAGCGGCGTTCTGAATCAGCTGCAGCTTTCTAATAGATTTTTTAGTGAGACCTGTGAAGACACCATTGCAGTAGTCGAGTCTACTGAAGATAAAGGCATGGACAAGTTTTTCCAAATCCTGCTGTGACATTAGTCTTTTAATCCTAGATATGTTCTTTAGGTGATAGTAGGCTGATTTAGTAACTGTTTTAATGTGACTGTTGAAACTCAGGTCAGAGTCCATGACTACACCTAGATTTCTGGCTTTATCTGTTGGTTTGAACATTGCACACTGAAGCTCAGCGCTAACTTTTAAACGTTCTGCCTTGGCTCCAAACCATTACCTCAGTTTTATCTTTGTTTAATTGGAGAAAGTTCTGACACATCCAGTCATTGAGTTGTTCAATGCACTTACTCAGTGTTTGAATTGGAGCATAGTCTCCTGGTGAAATTGTTACGTACATTTGTGTGTCATCTGCATAGCTATGGTAACTTATTTTGTTGTTCTTCATTATCTGAGCCAGTGGTAGCATGTAGATGTTAAAGAGAAGAGGCCCCAAGATGGAGCCTTGAGGAACCCCACATGTCATATTTGTCAACTCAGATGTGTATTTACCGATAGAAACAAAGTTGTTTCTGTCCTTTAAGTAGGATTTAAACCAATTTAGAACTGTTTCCGAAAGTCCCACCCAGTTTTCCAGTCGGTCCAGTAATATGCTGTGGTTACGTATTTAAACATTTGACACTGGCTAGCTGTGTTTTGCATGGGAACATGGGCGGGGGGGCTGTGGTGCAGTGGTTAGTGCGTTAGGGGTGTTCAAACCCCACTGCAGTCAGCATGTCGTTGTGTCCCTGAGCAAGACACTTTGCTGTGGGTATTGCCCACAGTATTGAGTATGTAAGTCGCTTTGGATAAAAGCGTCTAACTAGTAACATGTGATGTAATGTAGTGTAACATGGCTGAGACCATAGCCAGGCTTTTACATCTTCCCCTATTCTTAACTGTATCTCCTCTTTAGCCCCAGCTTCTTGCCTTTCTGTGGCTTTGGGGAGCACCCGTGAGGCCCCTGAGGTGGATGTTCATTCTATTTCTGGTCCTCCAAAAGTAAACCTCCTCATACGCTATTAAACACACATGAATATAACATGGGACAACATTAAGCAGTGCAGCTGGGATACGACAGGGTGGGACTGAGGGAAGGGTGGAGTCACAGTGCCTGTGCTCCTCTCTCTGCCTGACATTCTATGTTTCGCACTTTCCTTCTTCCTCCATTATTTACCTTTGTCTTTTTATCCCACCTACCTCCCTTCACCTATCCTTCCATCCCTTGTGTCTGTTATTCCTCCATTTACCCTCTTGCACTCTCCTCCTAATATTCTCCGGACTTTTTTTTAACACTTCCATCCAATCGGTCTAGATATCCCAGAAGACGAAGCTCAGTACTGGACCAGTAAACTGGATCGGATCAATACCATGCGGATACATGACGAGGTAGGTCTACAGATAAAACATTTTGCTTTGCATTAAAAAGTATTTTTCCTGTCCATATGTTTTAGATTACATAACAATTAGAGATGTTCAATCCAGAGTCTTAAAGGAGATCTACTGAAAAAAGCTAGGACTGGCTTCCTTTTTCTTCCCCAGAGTATGTAGGTATTTGCAGTGGTGGAAAAAGCAGATTTACTTTGGACCTGAAATACTCTATTCCAATTTAAAATCGTGAATTGAAACTGTTAAAGTAGTAGTAAGGAAGTATTACAGTAAAGTGTACTTTGTGTATCAAATACACAGTGTGCAGAATTGTGTTATAGAATAAAATACAAAAAATGTTATCAATAGAACATACTTGTCAAATCATTTTGATGTTGTAGTTTGTAAATGTGAGCCATTTTAAGATAGCCTACTTTTTAAAATACTGCGTATATTTAAAATTAACGTATTTCATCACTTGTGTTTTCATATACACAAAAGCTTGTAACTATGAGTGTTTATTAAATGTAGTAGAGTAAAAATGACATGTCATGCCTCTAAAACAGGGGTCTCCAACACGTCGATCGGTAGCTCGTGGGCAGCTTTTCAGTAGCTCGCCGCTCGATTATCGATTATAGCGTAGTAACGTTGCTTCTTGATTTTTCGGCCGCGGCTGGACGATAACGTTTTTTTGTTTTTGAATGTTTTCTGTGACACGAATATCAAATTGGTCGGTGACGCAGAGATCAAGGAACAGACGTGACAGCGGCACAGAGACACAGGGATTTTTTTTAAATTTGTAAAACACTCGTTATCGTCATGTCAGGTTTTTGGTGGATTTAATCAAGTCTTGGATTGCAGAGTATGAATGTCCTCTTGCTATTTTCAGTTGATAAATACGTGTGTGTAAAGTTTGTGAAGGCAGGAGGAAAGCTTCCGCGATCACCGTCTCCTGTGTTCCTCCAAACCCCGCCCCCCTGAACATAATGAGTGACAGGCTGAGAGTGACCTGATAGAAACTTTATTATTCACTTAATCACTGATTGAGATATGATGAAGCTAACTTAATCTCATACATTCATGGGATTTATGTAACAGTAAGACAGAGAATGTAAGTGTGCACCCACATGCACTATTTTTGTTTTTATATGCCGTTGTAAATACTCCTGTTGTGATTTAAGTCATGTGTGTGATGCCACATTCAGGACATTCAGTATCCTTTTTTTAACAGAAGACCGTAGCTCGAAGCTGCAGCTAGACTGCAGGAGTATTAGTATTTAGTTTTTGAGGATGGAACAATTTCACACAGATATAGGGAGGCTAGACCTATACAATTGATTTGTTATGGTTTATAATTTCATGTCATGTCGAAGAAAAAGAAGAAAAAGAAGAAAAAGATGGCTGAACTGTTCAGTGTCAATCCTGTGGAGATGGAGATGGAGGTTATAAATCTCCAAAATCATGTTCAGCTTAAGTCTCAGCAAAACTCAGAACATTTCTGGAGCCTTGTAGACCCAGAAAACTATAAGATCATCCACCAAGCAGCACTGAACATGTCTGCTTTATTTGGTTCTGTTCTACAGACCTTTGTGAAGCAGCTTTTTCTGACATGAATGTCCTGAAATCTAAATACAGAACAAGACTGACTGAACATTTAAATGACTCTATTAGAGTGAACCTAAGTGGGTACACTCCGGCATACACCTCTATGGTGGACTCCATGCAGTGCCATTCATCTCACTGACTGTGAAAAAGAGTGAATGCACTTATTTTACACATGTGCCATAAGATGCGTGTCAGGTAGTGATTAAGGACATGTATGTGAATGTTCAGTGATGTACTATGTGGGCCATAATAATAATAATATGTGAGACATTTTCGTTTTCTTGGACCTTGATGTGAAGTTAAGATTTTTGATAAGCTTTGGGTATTGATTTCACACGTGTACAAAAGTAGCTTAATTCAACTGAAGAGGGCTATGTGAATAAATGTAAGCGATGCGATGCAAGGAGCTCTTGGCCACTTTCATTTTTTCAAAGTAGTTCTCAGATGAAGAAAGGTTGGAGACCCCTGCTCTAAAATGTAGTGAAGTAAAAGTGTAGCATTTCATGGAAATATTCAAGTTAAGATGTAAAAATAGTACTTATTAACGACAATACATGAGTAAATGTAATTTGTTACATTCCACCACTGGGTAGTTCGGAAGAAGAAGAAGGAAGTTTTAGAATTATTATATATAAATCCAAGCAGTATAGGATATAGGAGGGGATTGTGTGTAAAAAGCATTATATGAATCATTAAAACTTTAATAAGTGGCTTTACTTGTTCATGCTTTTACTGTATCTGAATCCATCAACTGTGCGCCAAGCCGTGTGAGAGTAGGAGCAGAAAGAAAAGTAAAGAAATAATAATAAATAAAAACAGGGTAAAATGTAAAGTAAATTATTTATCAATACATATTTGGTTGTGATTGCCTTCTTACTTCTAATCTTCTAATCAACTGTATTAGTGGTGCCATACGGCTGTTATTAAAAGTAAAAATATGCCACATGTAGTTTGGAGTCAGTATATTTCTTGTCTCTGTGACATTTTCCCCAAAAGAAAATGAATTGTATAAAAAAATTCATTCCATCACCTTTAAATGATATATAAATTATCTTTATCCTGAAGTTAGTATCGTTTCTCCAGTTTTCCATTCAAATAATTGTCAACATCAGACAAAAACATTTTAGAATAAATACAGTAATAAAAGAAAGACAACTTGTTTTATTTTCGTGGATATTACAGAAATGACAAGAATACTCCATTTCAAACCTCTCCAGTGTCTCTTTGTAGAATATAATTACCAACCATTGTCAGAATGTGGTCCATTCTTTGTGAGTTTGGGTTGGCTCTCTGCTTCCATCTACTGGGCAATAATACTAACAACACCACAGCTGATCCATAAATACTGTATTGACTTGTGCCTTTTTAGTATTAAATGATATTGATTTGCTTTTCAATTGTGACAGTATCCACTGCAGGACGAGGTCCAGAGAACACGAATGGCTTCTGTTCCCTCTCAGTGCTGTGAGTATAGAAGTCACATTAATGCCATAGCACTTTTCACACGTTCACCTTTTTTTAATTGAATTAGTTTGGGAAAGAGATGTCTGTAAAATCAGAGGATCATTTTTTATTTGAGCTAAATCAAATACCCAGTATGTACACTCTTAAAACCCTTATTTAAATCATTAGGGTCTAAAAGTGGTAAAATGCGCTAAAAGCCGAATCTAGAGTTATTCCGCCTCCATTCTAATGACTAAGCCGAGAGCGGGAGATCAGATGCGAGCTTAAAGAATACTCAAGTGACACCTTTTCTCTTGAGATTCAGACCATTTTTGCTTCATGCGCCACTGAGCAACTGTCATAGGAATGAACCGAGTCCCGCCTCCAACGCTGTTTCCAGTTCTCTCTATACATTCATGATTAAACCATACCAGTGGGAAGAGATACACATCTGATCGGCTACAGACACTTCTCTGCCAAGAGCGCTTGTGAATGTAGTGGCGTCATTCAAATGCTGAGTGTTTCATGCACAAACAGCACTTTTTTTTTATAAATGTACAACATTTAAATATGTTTTTGATGAAAACATTAAACATTATTAAATACAGGAATGTGTGGATATATATAACATTAATTTAAAACCCAAACTATTTATGTTTGGATCAGAAATGTATTTGTGAAACTTATTTTTCTGTATGTGGATTTTGTTTTACATTTATATAAAACGTAATAAGTATTTGTGTGTGCAAATGTATAATATAATCTTTTCTATGTGACATGTATATACTGTGCACACACACAAACACAATATTTATTTTCTATTTAAGTTAACTTATTTTACCATACTAATCTTGATTGTTGTGTTTTATTGTACATAAGGTACTGTTGTTAGTATTACATCTTACACACTTTACTTTTTGTTCATATTTTGTTATATTTTTTACACTATATATTTTTATGCTCATGTTGTTGGAATTTCTTTGCAATATCTGGCACAAGAATCTTCTTCAGGTTTAATAAAGTTCCATCTTATCTTATATTACCATATGTTATTCATATATGTTTGTATCATATCTCATCTCATCTCTTCTTATCTCATCTCATCTCATCTTATCTTGTACCATCTTCATTTATATAATCTTAATTTATATCATATTATATCATCTCATCTAATCTTACAGTAACTCAGTTATCACATGACTTTGTGTGATTTGATCACATTGCTTAACTCATACCTTATTTACCCCATACTGGATAACCCATTCCATATTTACATCAAGCTTCAAGATGTAGGTGGTTTCAGCCCCATTGCATGTTACATACTTGAGTACAGTAATGAAGTACACTTTGCTTCCTCACTTCTTTGAACACTTGCCTTCATGCCTTCAGGCAATTGGAGTTATTTCGGATGGAATGAGCAGCAGAGTACGTATAGTGGATGTTTTGTTCCCCCTCTTACTTGTCATCTACTGTACTTCTGCATGGATCAGGACTCTTCTTTGCATTTCCTTTCACATACTGAATGTTTGGTCTGTTTTCTTTGTTTGTGGCCATTGTATTTACAATTGAACATTCATGTGCCTTTCTGATCAATGTAGGTGTCATTTGTGTTCACATATACAATGTGGCATTTTGAGTATGTTGTAATATTCTATCATCTTGTTGTTCACATCATTGTCAGCTTGGTCTTTTTTGTATTACACGCCTGCTGCCACAAGAGGGAGCTTTTTTATTAAAAAATATATTATTATTTGGAAGAATTCCATACATCATGGCCTAGCAGCAGTGTTGGAATAAGTACTTAGATCCTTTACTTGAGTAAAAGTACAAATAGAATGGACCTAAAATACTCTATAACAAGTAAAAGTCCTGATTTCCAAATGTTACTTATGTAAAAGTACAAAGGTTTTAGCATCAACATATACTTAAAGTACAAACCGTCAAAGTACTCATTCGGCACATTGGCCCATTATGGCCCAATATATACAAATAACTAATGTGTGAAAACAAATTTACAGGAGTAAAAAGTATGATATTTGCCTCTGAAATGTAGTGGAGTGTAAGTTTAAATTAGCATTAAATTGAAATACTCAAGTTAAGCAGAAATATGTCAAAAAATACCTTACTGATGTAACTTTGGCATGAATTACCATTTTTATTTCTTCCACTTGTCAAGTTACACTTTACAAATTTGGCATGCTTACAATGACATGTCTGTAACACACGGAAGAAAAGGAAGCTTGTTTTATGTATTACGAGCATTAAATACACTGTCTAACATCTACCAGAGGCTTGTTCTATCAAAGTAATACATAAATGAAGGAAGAGCAAATTATTATCTGGAAATCTAATGGACTTAGATAAATCTGATTTAAATGTAATTTAGAAATGATGTCATGTATTTTACTCAACTGTTAATGTTGTCTTTTCCCAGCGTTGGATGACCATGACAGTGCAGTGGACGACCGCGACAGTGACTACCGCAGTGAAACTGGCAACAGACCTCCACGGTTCCATAACACCTCCCAGACAAATTCCTCAGTGCACCAGTACCCTATAGGACGCAGGGTCCCACATCACACCCTTTCCAGGGAGTCAGACTCTATTCCAAGCTATGAGCTAGACTATAGAGAAATGAGGCAGCCCAGGTAAACACACATGTACTCACAACAACATCATGCATGTGTTTTCTTTGCTTTGAGGCGTTAAGTTAACAAGAGTAGCAGAATCTATTGATAGAGATAGGAGCCACAGCCTTGGATAGTTTTGTCAAATTATTTAATTAGTTTAACAAGTATGCTTTTGCAAGTTCAGTGATTGCCCAATATAGATGTTTCATCATGTAAGCAATGATATTGAAAGTGTTGCCATGGGAAACAAATGATCTCTGACAAAATCAGAGAGAAAAACTATGGCAGCCAAAATAAGCCTACTAAAATATGAATCTTTCATCTGCATGAACAACAGCACAAACATGTTATCCATGAATTTGGCACAGTATCAACATATGTTTTTGTCCATATGTGTTTTACTTTTCCACTTGACTTTTTACTAAACTTCATTAAGACTTTCTTTGCATGATATTTCGGTTTTTCGACCACGTCTGATACTTAATTTCTCATTTTATCTTTTCCTTTCTTTCTTTTTTTTCACACACACTCCACTGCTTCCTGCATGGCACTATTTTCCTTGAATCAAGGCGATCAAACAGTAAGGGTGTTGTGAGAATAATCCCTGTGGACTCAGGTATGGGGGTGGAGGACTGGGAGAATAAATATAAAGTGCCTGATTCAGGTGTCTTGGATGATTACTTGGACGATGAGCAGAAAATATGGGAGGAAGAAGATAAAAGCATCATCTATCGGATCAGTGACAATGCTAGTGAGTCTAAAGGTAGCAGGTTCTATCAGACAGTGGAATGTGACGCAGTATCCCCTGATGGTACGGAGGAGGTGATCGGCAGGCCAAACAGGCATGGCTTTGGTAGTGGAGAAGTTCGGTTAGTTTATAAGGAAGCTGGCAGCTTTGAGGATGAATCTTCCCCTCCGGAAATTGATATAATTCCCTCTGTCAAACAGCAACGACAACAAACAGTCAGAGAAGGCCTACTGTACAAAACACGACTGTGGGCAAAAACTGCCCTAGAGGACACACTTGAGAGCTATGCGGCTTTTCGTGAGGAGGAGGCTGCTCGGGAAGACGCTGCTAGGATCAGGGGACATGGTGAATACGGGTCAGTTGGTTCAGATGAGCTGCAGTATTCATTTGGATCTGATGAGGAACTAGATGACCTGACATTCACTCAAGGGGATTTTAGTTATGACTATGAAAGTTACTACTACCCTAGCCTGTCTATGTCACATCTTGGAGGACAAAGCTATTCAAGCGATAAAGCGATTCAAGAGAGAATAGGTGGTGGAGAAGATCCTATGTTGTCTCCTGTCGAGGAGCCAGGTGATGAATATGTAGATGCGATGGATGAACTTCAAAGCTTAGTTCACTCAGTTTCTGAATACCTGGCGGTTAAAGAAGAGGAAATCAAGAGCTTTGAATCACTGCCCAAACCAATAAGAAGAAAACTGCCAGCACTGCCAACCACTGAAGTTGTGCAACCGGTAGAGAGTAACAGCAGTGAGCAACCGGTAGAGAGTAACAGCAGTGAGCAACCGGTAGAGAGTACCAGCAGTGTGCAACCGGTAGAGAGTACCAGCAGTGAGCAACCGGTAGAGAGTAACAGCAGTGTGCAACCGGTAGAGAGTACCAGCAGTGAGCAACCGGTAGAGAGTACCAGCAGTGAGCAACCGGTAGAGAGTACCAGCAGTGAGCAACCGGTAGAGAGTAACAGCAGTGTGCAACCGGTAGAGAGTACCAGCAGTGAGCAACCGGTAGAGAGTACCAGCAGTGAGCAACCGGTAGAGAGTACCAGCAGTGAGCAACCGGTAGAGAGTACCAGCAGCGAGCAACCGGTAGAGAGTAACAGCAGTGAGCAACCGGTAGAGAGTAACAGCAGTGAAGTCAAACCTGATGTTAAGGAGGACAGTGCTGTTGAACAGGGCATAACTGGAGTAAAGAATGCCATGAGTTCATTATTCAGTACACTCACGGGATCAAAGTCCACCACTGAGGTGGAAGCAACGGCCACAACTCCATCCCCCCAACCACCACAGGCAGACTCTGGTATTTCAAAACTGCTTTCTTTGATCCCTAAAGCTAGTACTGCAGCCACCGGAGATCCACCTCCCTCCCAAGCTTCACCCCAACGTGAGTCTGGCATTTCAAAGCTGCTTTCCTTTATCCCAAAGACTGGTGGTACCTCCCCCGCAGTAGCCATAGTTCCTCCTGCCTCTCAGGAGCCAACAATAGAAAAGAAGATTTCCCTGCAGTCTCTTTTGCCATTTCAATCCTCTGAAACTAGTCGACAAGCTGATACTGGTCAGGCACCAACAAATGTTGGCACAGAGTCACAAGGCAGTGCAGCAACTGCTAATCCATCCACATCTGGGTTTGAATCTATGTTAGGGAGGCTTAGTCCTTTGAGACTTTTTGCCAGTGCAACGCCATCTAGCGAGCCATCAACTCAGCCATCTGAGCAAAGAAGTGCAGATGCTACAAGCAGTAAATCCCAACAGGGTTCTGTAGTAGGATCCATGAGTCAGAATAGAAAGGGCTCACAAACAGAACGACAGTTATCAAGTGAGATGAGACCAGGTTCAGTAAGTGGATCGGTAGAGATGTTGCCAGATACAGGAAGAGAATCAATTGAGCTTTCGCAAGAAACGGGAAGCGGATCAGTAGAACTTCTTCCAGAGACAGAGTCATCTGGTGAGCTACCTGATATTCAGCAAAGAAGAACTTCTGCTATGTCTGAACCGAAACTAGAAAGCAGTTCAGACGAAACTGGATTTTTCAGTCCTTTTAAGAAATCTCTCTCCACACTTATGTCAACAGTTCCTTCTGAACATTCCTTGCAGACTGATTCCAATCCTCCAGATGAGTCATTTTTAGGTAGCAAACTAAGAATTCCCTTTTTCTCATCTGAAAATAGTTCAACAACAACCCCACCAAAAACCGAAGGAGGTATGCTTTCTGGAATTCTTAAGTTTGCATCTGGTGAAGATTCCAATGCCCCTCTAAAAAGTCCATCCCCAAGCCCTACACGAAGTCGTGCTGCACTTCTTGAAAGTGTACCAAAAGGAAACACAGAAACTGGTTGGTTTTCAAACCTGTTTAAGGTAGCCCCAAATGAAAGTGCTAAGGAACCAGCAACACCAGAAATGACTCCTAATGTGGTGCTAACAGCACCAACTGGTCAAACTGAGACACATAATCAAGACTTTATCCCTAAGACTACAGAGAGCACTGTCTTAAGAACAGAAGAATTGGAGCAAGAGCAAGCATTGTCTGAAAGTCATCCCCTGTGCAATACAAATGTTCAGCCTGAAGCAGATATGACATCTAAAGATCATGGTCCCACCAATCTTCTGGAACATTCTGCAACACAACCTCAAGCCTCACAGACTCAAGGTATTCTTACTGGATTAATGAAACTAGGATCAGCAGACGATGTGTCATCTGACAAAAAAGCCCAGGGAGAGGATAATCAGTCTCAACAAGGTGGGCTATTTTCAGGCCTTTTTTCCCAGTCTTCCCCTCAAATACAAAATAATTCTTCCACACAACAATCCGGAGGACTGTTGTCAGGATTTCTAAAATGTGTGTCTGATAATGTTTCTTCTCCTACAAATCAGTCACTGTCATCATTGCCATTAAGCCAGACTGGCCAAATTCCAACACAAAGGCAAGGGCAACCTGCTGCTGACCTGCCACCTAGTGGAGGTCTCTTATCTGGGCTCTTTAAAAAAGCCACAGACACATTGTCTGGGTCTGAACCAACTCAATCTAGTCAAGAGTCCAAACCAGATACAACTAACCATATAGCCAAAACAGAAGGACCTGATCATAACATGAGTAAAGGTTCCACTCCTCTTATTCAGTCAGCAGGTTCAACAGAAGCACCCCCTCCTGACAAAGGTCTACCTGACAAGCAAGTAGAACAGTCCGTAGTATCAGAAAAACAGCCAAACGAACAGCAGCGGTCCGACCAAACAACAGAAAAACTACCTCCAAAAGCAGCAGCAACTCAACCTGGTGGATTGTTTGGGGGGTTGTTGAAACTCACAGAAACCGCTTCCCAAACAGCAACAGCACCTCTGACTACACAACCTACACAACAGCATCAGCAATCAGGTAGCATGCTGTCAGGACTTTTTAACAAGATTGTGGATCCTAATCCTACTCCATCTCAGCTACAGTCACATACTGTAAATCAAGAAATTAACCAAAGACCGACACAGCAAGCCCCTCCTCAACAAGGAAGCTTCTTTTCTGGCCTTTTTGGAATGGGGGGCCAAGACTCTGCTCCTGCAAACCTGGAACAGCCCTCACAAAACCGGCAACAGGGCCCCTCATCAGGGAACCAACATAATCAGCGAGACCAAGTCCCTCCCCAACAGCCCCCAAGTAGTCCTGGAGGGATGCTTACTGGATTATTTAACAAAATTGCAGATGCTGGCACCCAACAGTCAACAGTGGTAAGTCAACCAGAGCAGCCAAACACACAAAGAGCAGGCCCTACGATGACCCAACAACCATCGACTCAACAGGGAGGCTTGTTCTCTGGGCTATTTGCATCAGGTCCTACTCCTGTAGAACAACAGACACCACCTGTTGGTAATCCCAACCAGCAGCAATCGCAACAAGGGAAAAAACAGCTTATTCAAAGGCAAAACCAGATACCCCCTCAACCTGCTGCCCCTGCACCAGAGCCACAGCAAGGTGGGCTATTGTCAGGACTGTTTAATAAGTTAGCATCAACAGATAATGCACCACAACAGCCTACCTTACAGACTGGCTCTCAACAGGTAAATACATCAAACACTGTTGGACCTGCTCAATCTGCAGGTCAGTCGTCTCAATCCAGTCAGCAAGTGGGATTTTTGTCTGGTCTGTTTGGTCAGACATCACCTCAGCAGCAACAACCTGGCAACATTGCAAATCCTCAACATAAAACTACACAACAGGCTAGTCAAGGTGGCGGGTTGCTTTCAGGTTTTCTGAAGCTTGCGGCTGGTGAAAATGTACCACAGGACCAACAGTCGGCTCAACCTGCTCAAGCAGGTCAACTATCTGTTAAATCAGGGCAAAATCCAGCCCAATCTGAAACAGGAGGATTATTTTCTGGCCTAATGAACAAAATTGCAGGTAGTGTGGAACAGTCATCATCTTCATCATCTTCTGATCAGGGGAACCTTCAAACAACACAGCAAGAACATCAGCCACGTGTAGGACAGGGACGACCACAGATTCAGAGAACTAGAGATTCAGAAGAATTGTCCATAGATCAGGAACTGAAAGGTCCTTCTCAAAAAGGTTTCCTTTCAGGTCTTTTCAGTGTCACGGAGGAGACACCCTCAAAGACACAGCAGCCATCAACCCCTACACCAGGAAAGGAGGAACCAAAAACCAGCACAAGTAGCACATCTCCTGGTTTGTTATCCAGCATATTTAAAACAGGCCCTCGTGACACTATCACTTGTGCTCCTGGAAAGGACAGTGAAAAAGAACTAAGTGATTGCTTGCTACCAAAGAGCAAGGGAGATATGCCTTCAAGAACCGCAACACTAACACCTGCTGTTACAGCTACTCGTAATGCAACTCTTCAATCTCAGGTTTGGCAAGATAGTACAATTCCCCCAATCAAATCTTACCTCGAGGAAATTGAACGTCTCTTGTACGGGACAGCACATGAGTATGGTTACAAGGATCTTTTATACAACTTTACAGAGCATGGTGTTATACCACCAGAGCTATATGAGCATCAGTGTCTCATAGAAGCTCTTCTATGGCAGCAACTCAATGATTACATCCTTACTGAAGCCCTTGCCACTCAAGTTAATGAACGCTCCCAAGCATGCCAAGGGATTTTACCATCAACCGTTAGAGAACCACAATTGCAGAATCACATATGTTTAAATCCTACAGAAATGGATATAAGTGACTTCAATGTACCCTCTCATCCTTGGAGGGATGCTGCTTCCCAGCTTTTTGAAGACAGGAATCGTTTCCTTGAGCCACAAGAAGATTTTGTTTTGTTTGACATGAGTATCAGAGACAAGAAGCCCTGGAGGAGCTGTGACCATTTACACGATATTGATATGCAAAGAAAACCATGGATTGTTGAAAGTAGTGCTCTTAATCTCTCCATGGAAAAAACAAAGACTCAGTTAAGTAGATGTAATTCACTTGCAGATTGCAGTGTAAAGGAAGGTTGTGGAAAGCCCTTTGTGGAAAAAAACGGTATGAGTAGCAATTTAAAAGATGAAGACTTTGGTTTGAAATCAGCAACTGAGTTTATAAAACAACTTGCCACAAAAAAGGGTCCTGTGGATTTGACGTGTGGTGCTATGGATTTAAGCAGGTTTGCAGGAACTACAGGGGATGCAGATGAGGAAATGCTGTTAGAGGATTCTGAGTGGTACCAACAATGGCTTTCACTAATGGAGCAAGGGTTGTGGTGGCCAGCTGAGGCTGGGGACTGTGGATATTATGTCTATACTGATGAGGAGTACATATATTCCCTATTAACTGACAGAGCTGGGAGACACCTTTACGCCTGTGCTGCACCGGAGGATGTACAAGCTCTTGGACATATCACTGAGAATATCGCTAACATTCTGAAACAAAAAGAAACTGAAAAAGGGACCCTTTGTGGTTTTAAGATCCCCCTCTGCACCGAAGACAAAAGTGTCTGTAGTCAAGGCCAGCAACAGAATAAATTAGAGCTTTCAGATGCACCCATGGACCTAGCTTCCACCCTTAGAAAAGGTGAAAAAATTATGAATATGAATTTGGAAAGCTTCTCTCAAATGTTTCAGGAATCTTTATCATATCAGGCAGATCAGCCTGTGGACTTTAGTTTGTACAAGCTTAAAAAGATTAAGCTGGAATCGGTGACAAATAGCTATAGCTGTCAAGAGGAACCGATGGAAGCAGCTGATCTTACGTTAAAGTCACTGAAAGGGGGACATGGAGGGCCATACTGGAAACATCAGGTGTTAGAAGATATGCCTACACCAGCACCTTCTATAAGGGGCTATTCAAAACAAATCCCTCCAAACAAACATTACCCAATTCCTAAAATCAGTATTACAGATATAATTGATACATCTTCCGACCAACCAAAAGAAATGGTAGGAAACTCTGGAGTATCTCCGAACATTAATGCAAGTAAACTGCCATCTTCAACTGCTGCTACATCACCATTAGTGTCGAGCAAGGTTTCAGAGACTTCTAAATGTTCCAGAAATCTTCCTGAGACTCCATCAGCTTCAAAAATACCAGGAATTGTCCCCTTGGGAAGGAAACTGCCTACACCACCAACTGTTACTAAAGCTTCTCCAGCTATTTCAGCACAGCCAACTTCTGTTAAGAGTTTACCCACCAAATCTACTGCAACTGTAACTGTGGATTCAACTTCCACACAGAGACGTCAGCTTGTAAGGCAGCCATCTCAGGCAGAAAAACCCAGAGTTTTATCAGAAGCAATTAAGCCTGCAGTCGCCGGGTTGTGTGACACTAGCAAAGTCAGCAAAGCAGTGGACCAAACATCCTGCCAATCTCCAAAGCAGCCACAAGAGTCATCAAAAGAATGTACACCTCAGTTACATATATTGAATGACAGCACAGTTAATGAAGCCCACCTTTACAAAATAAATCAAAACGCTTGCACCCCTATAGACTCCCAAATAAGCAACAGAGTCCTAGATTTCTCCGCCACAATTGATACAAACAAAAATACCAAACAAAAAGATGCAACAACTGCCAATCTAGAATCTACTCAAGAGGACAAAGTTGTTGACTTTACAAAGTACAAGGTAAAAAGATTAAAAGAGAAAAAACAGATGGATGCTAATGCTATTGCGGACTTGACTGACAAAACCATTGCTGTAGATCTTACTAAACAGATTGAGGAAGAAGAAGTTGAATGGCCTGATTTCGAACATCCCAATTTGGGCACATTACAGCAAAGTCCAAGGGTTTCATTGTTGAGAACATTTTCTCAGAACAAAGTTGACCAACAAAGCAAAGTGGAGAGAAGATTTTACAATCCGGAGGCTTCAAAGAATATCCAAAGGCCATTAACCTCCCACAGTATGTCTGTAACTGATATTATCGCAACTGCTGTTACAGTCTCTGGGAAAGCTGCAAAATATATTTCATCCAAACCATCTCCTGCATCTTCTTATAAATTACCAAAGAGTTCTTCCACTAATGTAATGTCATCAGCAACAGGTAGCTCTTCACTTTATCATGTTTCAAGTAAAGTGTCTACCAATGATTGTGGTCCCAAACAGCCTGAAATAAATAAATCACCCCAACCTATTTGTACCACACCATTGGTAAGCCCTGTTATTAGAAAACAAGCATACCATCAGGGACAGCAACTGAATTCTTCCTTCGATCAGCCTCTAAAGATGCAGAAAAGCCAACCTATAGTTACAAGTGCTTTTACACAGCAGATTCCTGTTGACAGTAAGGGAGCAGTTTGTACACCTCCTTCCTATAACTCTAGTGGAAAGGCTCAGCAATATCAGGAGACTACTGCACCAGCCAACTCAATCAAAGCTACATTAGATATGTCTGTGAAGGCAACCACCCAGCGGACTCCACAAACTGTTGTGCCCTCAGAGGATCCTCTCTGTGCGACACTTTCATTCAAAATAAGAAAACCAGCATCTTCTGAGAAGGCAGAAACGAGTTTAAGTCATCATGAATCAATTGACTTGTCATATAAAGGGGTATCAACAGGGTCTCAGGAACAAAACGCTGAGGATATTCATTCAACATCTTTTGAGGAATATCCTAGTCATAATATTAAAGGTATTCAGGTAAAATGTTCTGTTACGAAAAATGAGGTTCCATCTTGTAGTAGGAGGATATTGTTACCAAGACAGCAGTATTGTTTAGGTAATTCTTCTGGATCTCTTGAGATCTGTACACAAGCTCGTCAAGCCACAGGACCAGCCAATACAGTTAAGGCCACACTCGACATGACTTCTAAATCTGTTTCCAAATTGAATCAGGTGGTTCCAGAAGTAAGGACAGAGAACAATGCTGAAGCTCTACCATTAACAAGAAGCAAGCCTAGCGCCTGTGAACTTGCACGAAAAGATTCTGTTGGTCTACCACTTGTTGTTGATATCCCTCCGCAAGAACCTTTTGGTCAAACTAAGACCAGGTACCCTGAAACTGCACAAATATTTGAGAAAAATGCTCAATGTCATTCTATGTTACGTCAACAACATCAACAGAGCAAACCTGGTGTCCTTGCAGAGTCAAACAATTCTAATGTACAGTTGTCAGCCACTGTTCAAACACATCAGACATCAATTTCGATTAAACCTATCACAGCTGCATTACTAGATATGTCACCCAAGCCATTCCAAACCACACTGAGTAAAACAATGCCAGAATATGAATCTACTCAATGTGAAGCAGTTTCACTGGTTAACAAGCCAAGTGCAAGATCCATTGCCAGAAAGGATTCTGTTGGCATCCCCCTAGTAGTTGAACCACCATCATTGGAAGCAATATGCCAGAAGCAACCTCAAACCTCAACTCCTGTGCAAAAACAGCAAACCATGGAAAGAAACATTGTCCCTGTTCTGCATCAGCCACCACACAGCTGTATGGCTGTTCAAACACATCAGACAGACACTTCAACAAGACCTGTCTTAGCTGCAGCACTGGATATGTCACACAAGCCATCCCAAGCCATATCGAATACAACATTGCTAGAATATGAGTCTACTCAAAGTGAAGCATTTTCGCTTGTGAATAAACCTAGTGCAAGATCCATTGCCAGAAAGGATTCAGTTGGCATCCCCCTAGTAGTTGAACCAACATCATTGGAAGCAATATGCCAGAAGCAACCTCAAACCTCAACTCCTGTGCAAAAACAGCAAACCATGGAAAGAAACATTGTCCCTGTTCTACATCAGCCACCACACAGCTGTATGGCTGTTCAAACACATCAGACAGACACTTCAAAAAGACCTGTCTTAGCTGCAGCACTGGATATGTCACACAAGCCATCCCAAGCCATATCGAATACAACATTGCTAGAATATGAGTCTACTCAAAGTGAAGCATTTTCGCTTGTGAATAAACCTAGTGAAAGAGCGGTTGCCAGAATGAATTCTGTTGGTATTCCCCTAGTAGTTGAAGCACTGGAATCAGAATGCCAAAAGCAACTTCAGACAATGTTCCCTGCGCAAAGGCAGCAAACCCTTGATAGAAACTGTATCCCTGGTGTCCATCAACCACTTCCTAGCTGTATGACAGTAAACTGCGCTATTCTAAGTGAGGACAATGGTGTGTCACAGTCCATTATCCAAACGTGCTCACTCTCTACAGCTCCAGCAAACACTGTTACAGACACATTAGATATGTCATCAAAGGCATGCACATCAGACAAAGAGCAGAACTATTCAGATCCAGTATCCCTTGTAAGGACAAGGCCATCAAGCTATTCTCAAAGAGATTATGTTGGTGTTCCACTAATAGTGGAAACACACCCCTTCCATGAGCAACCTAAAAGACAACAAAGACAGGTAAGATCACAAGAACAGATGCAACAAGAATTTGTGCAGAGTGGATCAAAACAAATAGATCACAGAGCATCAGCACCTGCCAACTCCATCAAAGGCTTCTTAGATATGTCTTTACAACCACAGCAAAAACCTTCTGAAACACCTCCTTGTACTTTGTCAACTGGAGCTCTGTCATTTGTAAAAAACCCAGCAAATGTAACAAGGAATGATTCTGTTTGTGTACCAGAGAATCAACAAGGGAAACATGCATTGAGTGGAGTCAACACAACAGAGATACTTCATAGGCAGATATCTACATACCACAGTAATGAGGCCTTTACTTCAAGGACCACCTACAAGGATATTCGGCCACAAAATAAGCCAGTTGACTTCTCTTCTAAAGATGGCCTTAATACTTCGGACACTTCAAGCCATTGCACAGTACCAGAGGATGGACAGCCCACAAATTTCACTAATGACAATGCAAAGAAAGACATTTTTGAAAGAAGGCAGACTGGAAGGCATTTGGAAAAGAAAACCAAACCTGGTGTCATTGACCTAACTGTGGATCCTCAAAAACAAACCACAAATCTTGGGCATCAAGATGTGAAGGATCTTTCCTTTCCTTATGTGTCCTCCCTCTCTCAGAATAGTCTTAACAACCAGCAGCAACATATACCCCCTCCTTATCCTGTGGATACAGCCCTTTCTGAAACTCAGAAGTCACCACAGCATATTGAATATTGTACTGATAAACAATCCATCACCCAATATCAGTCAGTAATAGCATTAAGCTCTACCCCTTCAGTTTCCTATTTGGGATCTATTCAAAGGAATATACAGCTTCCTCAGAATGTAGCTCCTTGGGCTATGCAGGACTATGCACCTGCTATTTTACCACTACACTGTGGATATCAACAGGTTGAATCCAAGAAGCTTGCTCAATTACCTTCCAACATACCTACGCTGCAAACACAACATTCATTCCCACAACAGCAATTCCAGCAACCTGATTTTGAAATTGGTTCAACTCCATTCCTTACTAGATCTCGGCCAAAGGCTCAACAGTTGCATAGACAAGATACAACTGTTCAGCATGACATGTCCTCTGTGCCCAAAATTCTTATTAAGCAGCCAACTGTGGACAGCTGTGTGAACATTGAGGAGAGCCCATCATATAGTGGAACGATAACAAGTAATGAAAAAGCATTGCCCCCCTTTTCCACTGTGCAACCCTCTATACCGGCTTTGATTATGCAGCAGGCACATGCTACACAAAGAACTGATTCTTTTCCACATCCTGTTTATGTACAGAGCAGTACAGAGCAGTACAGAGCAGTACAGAGCAGTGCAACTCCATATTATTATACAGAAAAACCTCTTCAACTTTCAAAACAACCTGATCTAAGTCAATGCCCTGTTCAGCAATATCAAACACAAACTGTACCAGTAAGTAATGTGACTCCAGTTCAACATGAATCAAAGTTAGGTGCACTTACATCCAAATCCACCCCAAATCATGGCCCAATGCCTGTAGCAGAGGTATCTTCAACACCAGCAGGATCCACCTCTGTTAAAGGTTTGATATCATTATATAGTGGTTTAGGTTCGCATCCATCTGCCACTACAAAACCAGTGAATGCTATACCCCACCAAACTCAGATTGTGTCTAGACCTGTGGAGCACAGAACACAAATGACTCCAACACAGACTCCTGCAGTCACACATGATGCAGTTATTCCTGTTAGCAAAACTGCAGGGAACGCCTTCGCGAAATCTAAACACATGACAACCGGAGATGAACGATCTGCTTCCTTGACAGCATCCTCACTAAATATTGAATCCCAATACAAAGAAAAAGGTTCACTGTTAAGAGGTGTCAGCCCTAAAACACCCCCAATCATATCACCTGTAGCCGATCCCTCCAACAAGTTAACAATGCATGGTTTCATGTCCATCACCCAGGACAGTCCGCAACAACAGGCAACACTAAATGCAAGCCTGACAAGAGAGACACCAGGGAAAGATTTGCCCCAACCTGAATGTTCACCCTCTTATCCACAAAATACCTACCCACCCAAAGGAATTCTAAGTAAAGCTGATTCAGTAGAACTTTCAGGAACATTGTCAGAGGTTACACCTAAAGAATTTTCTGGAGAGGTCATCACAGATAACATTTCTTTATCTGTATCATCTAAATCTGCTATCATATCACAGCATCAATGTAAGGAAGACACCAATCAAACTGTATCCACCAAATCTCACAATGTCAACACTGGATTTGGTGACGTCTCTAATATAGCTGACAAACAACATTCACATTTAAGTTCAATCTACATTGGCATTAACCAAGAATCTCCTGCTGATGAGGAAATTAAACCAGATGAGCCAAAACCTTATATTAGACTACCCCATATTTTTGTTTCAGCAGCAAGTTCACCAGAAGAAGAGAAAAACGAGCAGGAGTTTGATGAATTTAGAAAACCTGAAGTACCAGAAGTAATTTCTTCTGAAGATACCACTCTCATCACAGTAACACTACCAGACTGTAAGGATTCTTTACCTTCTGATATTGAGTCTGATATACCTGAGAATGCAAGGGCTATTGAAGTCTGTAGCAAAGAAACAATAATTGATTCTGACCAGGACAAAACCTATTCACCAGAAATGTCATCTACACTTATTACGGATAGTATCCAGGCAGATGAACATAACACACAGCATATACTGACTGAGAAAGTCCCAACCACTGTCTCGGAAGATAAATTAAAAGCAGAGACCACTGAGGCTAGTGAACCATCACTTGAGCTGTCTTCAAAGGATGTAAAATCAACAGCTCCAGATATAACACCACTTGAAGGAGTTAAACCTCTCAGTGAGACCGTTTTAGAGACAGCATCCCCAGAACATACCGAAACCCTTGAGAAATTAGACAACAACGATAAAGGCCAGACCTCAGATATTGTATGGCCGGAAGATGATCAGTCTCTTGATAAATTGTCACTGAAGGAAGTATCTTCTGCCTCAGACTCAAAATCCCCGGAATGTCTTCAACAGCTTCATGAATTAACTGAAAGGGATGTCACCATCTCTACCCCTGAGCCCTGTCCTATCAAACCTTGCACCAAAGAAATTACAACATCACATAAGGATATTTTAGCTGTCAAGGCTGACCAGCCTGAGGCCACACAACCTAATGAGCCAGCAGGAAAACGCTTATTTTCTATGTTTAGTGGCTCCACTGCAACCCCACAACAGACACCCTCCCAAACTGGATTATCCATACTTGGTGGCATTCTTCCTGGGTCATCTACCAAAGACACTCCTGGCACAGGGTTACTCTCAATGTTGGGTGGGTCAAATGCTCCATCTTCACCTGAATCAAAAGGCCCACCACCACCTCAGTCAACACCACAAGAGACCCAGGGAAAAGGCTTATTTTCTATGTTTGGTGGATCCAGTAGTCAGCCTACGCCTGGCCCAAGAGGTCCAACTGTAGGAAGTGTGCGACCAAGAGGTCCTGTACCCAAAGAACCTCCAGGCAAAGGCTTGTTTTCAATGTTTGGTGCATCTACACCCCATCAACCACCCAGTCCCAGAGGTCATCTTGGGGGTAGTGCCGCACCAAGAGGACCTTCTACTGGATCTTCCATATTTGGTGGCATCCTCCCTGGTTCTACTACAAATAAAGAAACTCCTGGTGCAGGGTTGTTTTCAAAGTTTGGAGGGCTCAGTGCCCAGCCCCAAACTGGACCTAGAGTACCCCCACCCGGACCAACAGCTACAATACAAGGACCCAGAGGTCCAGAGACTTCAGGAAAAGGACTATTTTCCATGTTTGGTGGACAAAACCAGCAAGCATCAGAAGCTAGTCCGGCAGCTTCTAAACCAGCTGAATCGGAGGCTGGTTTTAAAGTTTCATCTGTGTTCTCACTTGGCGGGGATGGTAATAAATCTAAATCTGGGTTTGGACTATTTGGAATGTCTTTCATGGAGGAAACCAAGACAGAGCCAGAAACAGTTGTAAAAGAGGAGATTCCCTCGGAACACGAGAAACCCCTACAAACAGAAGAATTTACCAAAGAAGCAAAGCAGCAACTGGTTGAGGCCGTGGACAATGTATGTTCGGAGCCTCTTTCTACAAAATTAGTTAAGGTGGAACCAAAAGTAGAGAATGCATGCCAAGATGGTCAAGATTCAACATTGGACATCAATAAAGATACCACTGAAAAAACTCTGTCCCCAACAAATCTTCTGTCAGAGGAGGACAAAATACCCAGAATGCAACAAAACCTTTCTTGTAATGAAAATGCTTCAGTTGTGGTGGAGGCTTCAATCCCAGATGCACCAAATGTGACTGGTAAACTAGTAGAGAAGGAGACATCACAAGATGTAAATCTAGTAAACGAGGAACAGTCAGATGACAAAGATAAACATCTAGAAATAAAATATACAGAGGATGCTGAGAAAGAAGTTGTTGAATCAAGAAAAGAAACGTTTAAAGATACAAGCATAGATGACAAAAGTGACATAGCTGCCATTAAAAGCCCAATAGAAAAGACTGACGATATGCAATTGAAAAGTGTTTTGGATTGTACTGAAAATGCCCCAGGATTAGATGTTGTTGAAGTGGAAGATGGGGAAATTGTTGATGGAGAGCTAACAATTCCAGAGATAGAAAAGCAAACTGTGGGGTCGTTAAAAGCTGATGAAGAGCAAACAGCAATTGCAGATGTGGAAAAATCTACAGAGGTAATATTGAAAGTAGATATTGAGGAACAAATATCAGTTGCAGATGTGGACAAATCTACAAAGGTGATATTGAAAGTAGATATTGAGGAACAAACATCAGTTGCAGATGTGGACAAATCTACAGAGGTGATATTGAAGGTAGATATTGAGGAACAAACATCAGTTGCAGATGTGAAACAATCTACAGAGGTGATATTGAAAGTAGATATTGAGGAACAAACATCAGTTGCAGATGTGAAACAATCTACAGAGGTGATATTGAAAGTAGATATTGAGGAACAAACATCAGTTGCAGATGTGGAAAAATCTACAGAGGTGATATTGAAGGTAGATATTGAGGAACAAACATCAGTTGCTGATGTGGAAAAATTAACTAAGGAACCTTTGAAAGTTGTTGGTGAACAAGCAGCTGTTGATCTGGATACATCTACTGAAAAGCAAAATGAAGCTGATTCAGTAATAGCAGTTGCCGAACAACCTACATCTGAATCGATAATGGGTGCTGTTGCAACAGAGAATGCAATTTCAAAATCTGAACAATCTATTGAAGAGAACTTGCAATCGACCTCTGACCAGACTACCAAGGTACCAATTGAGGCTAAATTAGAGCTTGCAGAACCTAGCACCGAACTTGTGCATGAATTGGAGAAACCTGTTGAAAGTGAACGTTCTGTTGCAGTGGACTCGTCATTAGATGAGAAAGAAACTGTAGGTTCCAGCTCAGCAGAAATCATGATATCTCAAGCTGTGGGTCCTTTAAAAGACCCTTCAATGGGACCTGCAGTTCCTCCACAGCAGCAACAGCCAAGACCAGGCATGGCAAGGCCCCCTGGCCCACAAGGACAAAGAATGGGAGCACCAACAATGGGTGGGCCCCGGATGGGGGGCCCAAGAATGTCCGGACCAAGAATGTCTGGACCAAGAATGTCCGGACCAAGAATGGCAGGACCAAGAATGGCTGGACCAAGAATGGCTGGACCAAGACAGGCAGGACCACAGAGGCCTCCTGAACCAGCTCAATTTTCTGGCTTTATGTCTATGTTTTCTACCCCAAATGCCCCAAGTAAATCAGCAACTGTTGGTGGCTTTTTTTCAAGTTCACCTGGTTCACTATTTGGTTCATCACCTGCTCCTCGTCCGCAGCCACAACAGCAACAGCAACAACAGAAAAGCTCATTTTTTGGACTCCCAAGTAGCATTGCTACAGAATCCCTTACCAGTGACCTATTTGGTATTTTTAAAGGTGAAACAACTCAATCTGATGACAGCCATCAGTCAGGCACAGAATCTGGACAAGGGGATACTTGTGCGACAGTCACTGTCCCTGAGAGCATTGAAGCGACAAATACCGAGAAGGCATCTTCATCTGGAGATGGCTGTGTCAAAAGCCCTGAAGATGTTGAGTTCAATGAAAAAGGATTAGAGGAACAGGAGGAACAAACAGACATAACAGAGGCACAAGGAAGTTCTCTAACAGAGTCCATCATGAAACCTGCTTCCCTTGAGAAAGAATTAGGTGATGAAGGGCATGCAGAGCATTTAGAGGCCCCAGATGCTGCCTTATCTGACAAAGCTGTGCCACCCCCAGCTCCTGAAACCAAGGGAGTGTTTGAAATGCCTGGTCTGGCTGCTACTACATTTGGCTTTATGTCTGTAGCTGCTGAAGGCACATCATCTATTGGATCCCTATTCTCAAGCCCTTCTTCTCCAGCAACTGGTACAAAGACACCACAGCGACAACAGACAGATGGTGGTCTATTTTCTGGTTTTAAAAGCCTTTCAGCTGGTATTTTTCAGGATGAGAAGCCATCTGCAAAGGAAGAACCATCATCTGCTTCTTCTGTTTTTGGCATGAAACTTGGCTCAATGTTCGGGAACTCTGACCCTCCTAAACCTGTAGTGGTCACAGTCCAACCTCAGTCCCAAAGTCCAAAACCTATGGATGACATTTGTGAGCTAGATCCTGAGAAACTTTCCCAATGCTCTGGAGAAACTGAAAGTGCAGATTCCAGTGACACAGAAGGACCAACAGAAAATTCAAACACAGGAAGTTGTGACACTTTTGCAGAGTCACCACAGTCTGGCCTCCCCTCTCACTCAATTTCCTTAGAAGAAGGATTGGATACACCCCAGTTCAAGATCACCCCATTTGAGGTAGATAAGAATGATGTTGACACACCTGACACGATGCATGCCGATTTGGGGACAGAGCAACCAAAGGACCTGTTGACAAACAAAGACGCAAAAAGGCTAGTACAATTAGTATGATAAATTGCATTGGGCATTTATCATGCTTAGGTAGACAACTGTGTACCTCCTTTCCTGCTCCTATCCCCTTTAGTAATTATTTTCACATTTGCTATCTTTATTTCTGTTCTCCCATTTTTCTCTTTCCCATTCCTCAAATAACTCTAAGATCCTATGCATACTGTAACATTAAGACATTTTCGATTTAATCCAACCAAACAAATGTCTTGCTTAAAATATACTGCTTATCCAACTCATGAATGCAGATAGTTTTAAGTACATTTGATACAAGTGTCATCAACAAAGTCACAGGAAAAAGAAATAACCTTATCTGCTTGAAATTTGCTCACCCTTATGTGTAGATGTACTAAAGCTATTTTGTACATACAACACCCCGTAATAGCTTTCCCTGACAGTGATGGAAGTGCAATGAATGGTCTTTATGTATTAACATTTCATGTGTGAGGCGTCTATAAAGCCCCTCCTTCCTCTGTCCTCTGCAGTTCTCTAAATTATTCTCCAAGCCTTAGCCAATTTGTTTATGTGAATTAAAACTCCGATAGATTTATGATGGCGTGGCCATGCACACCATCGGGGCAGGCGGGACACTCGAGTAAAAGGACCAGTGAAAAGTAATTTGGCCTGCACCCAAGACAAAGTAAATCATGCCTGTTAAAGCACAAAGCACTTTCCCTGTTAGCAGGCTCAATCATCCAGCAACCACAGAGTATTCTCTTATCCAGTCAGCCCTTTACGATTTTTACCAGGAAGGCGAAGTGTATCCCCAGTGCTCCGACACAGTTTGTAACCTTTCATTTTCAATCTTATTAAAAGGTTAAAGGATTATAAATAAGTTGCCTTTATTGTATTTTACATGCATTGGCAGATCCTGTCATTTGACTGCAGTTAGAGTAGGTGAATTAAACGTTTTTATTTATTCTGCTTTTAGGCAGGATCTTCAGTGTCAACTAGAATAGCTCCGTTTTTTTATTAACATGTCATCACCGGCTTAAGCTAGCAGTATGACCACCATTTTTAGAAAATGCTGAGGACCGCCCAGTGCTGATGTTAACCCCTTGTTTGACCTAATTGTTAGAACATTTCTGCAATCGCTTCAGTTATTCAAGACCCAACTGAATCCTGTGCACCCCTTGTTTCATGTCACCTTCTTCCCTGGATCTGATGCTACCTTGAGTTTTACCCCCAAATGAACAGTTCCAACAGTTCATTTCCAAATTCAGTGTCAGCCATTTACAGTTGTTTTTTTTACCATGAATTCAATTAGTAATACTGATCCAAACACTGAATTTGAGAATTCAACTTTCAAATCTACTCTCCCTAAACGATATTTTGCTTTCACAATTCACCACCATATTCTAAATAACAACATCATTCTCCTACAGTCCACCGGACTGCAGTCGCTTTGATTCATCAGGCAACCTCAGCCCGGCCAGCTCCCAGCTCAGCTCTGAACCTGAGGAGCGGCGAGTTCCAGAGAACCCGCCCAGCACTCTGAGACCACCTCATGAAAGCCAGAAGTCTTCCTGGAATGAAGAAGAACATGAGGACGAGTTTGAGAAAGAGCTGCATCCGCTTCCAGAGCCTGTTTCCAACAAAGACTTGCATGAATCTTTGATGATTCTTCCTACACCAATCCTTGACAACCAGGAAAAGGCTAAAATGTGGTATGTTAAAAATATAGATATTTTGGTTTGCATGATTTCATGAAACATTTCAATATTTAAAGTGGAATTTTGTTAGTTTGGTTTTGCTTTAAGATAGACTTCCCTTTCATCAACACAACCAGTCCTACAACTGCAAGATGCAGGGGATGTATTTCAATTTCTTCATGTCTTTTTGAAACGTTTCCCTTTGAACCTTTTGTTTTCTTTCTTGCTTTATTTGATCAGTTTCTTTGAAGATGGCCCTCCACCTTGCTCTCCATCCAAAGTTCGCTGGCTGAAAGCGTACAACAGAGTCAGAGTACAGCTCCTTGAGGTAGGAAGAATCACTCTCTCGCAAACCCCCTATTACCCTCTCTGTGTCTGATTAGCTTTCTTTACACACACACACACACACACACACACACACACACACACACACACACACACACACACACACACACACACACACACACACACACACACACACACACACACACACACACACACACACACACACACACGCACGCACACATATGTCCTTCAACAAACAGTGAAATCAAATGAGTATATCCCATGCATACACTTACAGATTTTAATATACAAGCTCATGAAGATTGATGTTTCACTCTTTCATTCATTGAATCTCCCTCATTTCCTGGGTTGGTTGACTTTCCTTTCATGACACAGCAATTTGTGCTCCTTAATGATTTCCACTTTGATCTGGTTTACCCCTTTTTGAGTTAGGTCTCTTCCAATTCAGCTATCACTGTTTTACGTTCCAAAACTGTGGGTTATAAAAACTACTCAGATGATAGTACCAACCGGTACTACAGTTGTCGTTGGTGTCAGGTATGTTCACGTACTGTAAATGTCACAGCTGTTTGTGGCCATTTCTGTTGTGGCTTTTTTCTTTGTATGTTTCTTTTATTTTATATTGATATAGCAACCTGTTTGCTGCCTTTACTCACCTTGCCTCAGACCCTACAGGTAAGATCTTGTTTTTTAAACTTAAGGTGGACTGCACTTGTGAGACATATACTAAATGGAGATTTAAAAAAATGGTGACATTCAAGTTGTCTGGATTTTTAGAAATTGCAGTGATATGAAATTAAAATGCTGTGGAAGGGACTACATTCTGATTAAGGGATATGTTATTGATATTTGTGTATTCGTGTGATACACAGTGTGTCTTTGGTCCTGTATATAACGCCTGAAAGCTATGTGTGTTATGTATTTGTCAGTGAAGTGTTCCAAAGTAGAGATCAAAGTCAGACTGGGTTTTTTTGTTGTACACACACACACACACACACACACACACACACACACACACACACACACACACACACACACACACACACACACACACACACACACACTACTATAAGCCAAGCTGTTCAAACATGTTACCTCCCTCTCCTGCTGCATACAGGACAACTTTCTCCATTTTGTATTTAAAATCTGAATTTGTTGACATGGGCTTTTAGGCATCTCATTCGTGTCTTAGGCAGGAGCAAGAAATAAATGCAGCACTGAGAGGAATTACACCTCAAACGGGACTGGCAAGAAGTGGGATTGCTAACTTGAAAACATGGACTGACAAATGATGGAAGTGTAATACAGTCAGGCTAACAATAAGTAGGGGTACGTTGACAAGCATCCACCTTACTGAAGTGTCCCACAGAATCCCTTTAAAGAGGCTTACCCTGTAGTCTGACATACACAAGGCTGAGAGAAATGCCAATGTCCCTACACGGACCAATAGAGTGCTACATTATGTATTACTCTGTTCCCAGGGAAAGCTCTGATGCTTAAACAATAAACCTATTTTGGTTGTTGGCATGAATCCAGTCCATCTTTTAAAACAATCCTCCTAAATATCCAAGCACATGTGGCTGTTCTGCGAGGAGACGCTTCAGGGTGAGGCAGGACGGGCCTGGTAATGGAGGGCTTTGTGACTGAGGAGCAGGATTTTGAAATCGATGCGTTGAGAGACGGGGAGCCAGTGGATGTGTACCATGAAGGATGCTGTTGCAGTGGTTTTTATGTTGGCCTTAATATACATTGTAAAAGGTGTTCAGCTGCAGTTGGAGATAAGCTATTGCCTGATACTGTCATCTTGATTTGACAAGAGGTCGAAAGCACTATATATGTAATGAAAGCTAATTAACCCTTCAGCAGCAGCAGCAGCATTATGGCAGAAAAATACTACTTTAGTAAGGAAATATGAAAATGACGGTAACATTAGCATAAGATTAACTTTGAAATTGGTTTTAAGGAAAATCAAATAATGCTGCTCAGTGTGGCTGATGGTCTGAAGAAGCAGATCAAAGAGACTTTATAAGGAGACCACCACCTCCAGGTACTGGTGAGGATGTGTCATGCCGGCCACTTCAGCACAGATCTGAGAGAATACGCAGTCCATGGAGTCATGAGCTGCTTATCAACAATAGAACGATTCTTTAAATGCCACCTTTGATCTTTGTCGAAATGTAGAGATGAAGGCCCAGCAGATCGCTCACCTTTCATGACCAATTACACAAGCTGTACGCTGTGTGTGTGTGTGTGTGTGTGTGTGTGTGTGTGTGTGTGTGTGTGTGTGTGTGTGTGTGTGTGTGTGTGTGTGTGTGTGTGTGTGTGTGTGTGTGTGTGTGTGTGTGTGTGTGTGTGTGTGTGTGTGTGTGTGTGTGTGTGTGTGTGTGTGTGTGTGTGTGTGTGTGTGTGTGTGTGTGTGTGTGTGTGTGTGGTAAAGAGTAGGTGTTTGTCGTTCTTATGCAAGTTTCACAGTCATTCACGTTCTGCATGTGTGTAATCAGTCGTCAGTGCGCAGGGTCTCCAAGCCAAGGACAGAACAGGCTCCAGCGACCCGTACGTCACCATCCAAGTTGGAAAGACCAAGAAGAATACTTGACCATAGAGACAGCAACTTCTAACTGCACTAATCTCTGTCCATTTATTGTTTTACCTTCAAACTTTGTTTCAGAGGTCATCAACAAAAGAGGGTATTCAAGTCGTGTTCAATAAAATACATATTGAAAACATAATATCAACCAGGCCATTGCGTTATTACTTTGAGAACAAAAGTCACAGCACTTTCATCCTTTTCTTCCTGTGAAAGATTCTAAAATACTTTTTAATGGAAGCATTTGTTAATGTTTTAATATTGCTGTGAATGTGCCAAAATGTATCATTTTAGTATGTAAATCAGCTCCTTTTCTGAGCGGCAACATGTTTCAACATAAAATAATAAAATATGTTGAACAGCATCCAGCTTCTCCTGACGTGAGAATAAAGACTAACCAGGCCCCTTGAGCTATTTAAATGTGTGTTAGCAATAATCTGTATGATGATACACAGGTTGCAACTCAATATAATGCAATATATTGCAATCTTTTAAAGAGATGTAAGGAAAACTGTCAAAAAACAATTACCTCTTAGATCTGAGAAAATATTTTGTATGATCTGCATATTCATTTATTACACCCTTAACCTCTTAACATGTTAAACATGTTAAGTAAACCATGACTTCATCTTAAACACAAACCCTATGTATTGTCTGACAGAAAACTAAAGTGACAGAACTCTATCTTTGGTCTTGATTCTTTTTTCTTTGAAGCTTTTTTCTCATCCTTTTGTCATTTTGCAGTACGCTTAAATAAAAAGCATTACCATTACTCTGACCTTTGTAATCGTGTTATCACTTTCAATAATCATTCATCTGAAATCCTTATGGGTCGCTGACTTTTCCAGACAAACAGCAGCCTTTTTCGCCCTTTTCAACAATATGTCTAGTTTGCCATAAATCCATCTTTATATCTGTCTTGTAATCACTTATTGTAGTCAGTGTCCCCAATTGTTATTCAAATACATTACACAAACAAATCTTTTTGCAACAATAATTTAAGTAGTGGCCTTGTTTTTCTGCAACAGGGCGAAAAGTAATTGTAAGGAATTTCGGTTGTGCTTTCCTCCATTGTATGTGTCATTGAAAGTGACATACAGAACAAAAATGGCCATTGTTATTGAAGTTTGAAGCCTGAGAATCATTCCAGATGTAGCTCTGGTCAGCAAGTCTATTTTTGTCTTAGTGGGGAATATATAAGGACAAACTTGGGTTTGTCTCCAGCAAGTATTCTACCATGGCAACAATGTCACATTTCTATGGAAACGCAGTCGTACATGTGTTTGTAACAGGGGGGCCATGGCTGCAGCTGCTTTCATTGACACACAGTGTAGGAGTCCATGTGAAAGGACATGCTGAGGCTCCATAGGCTTTACAACACCAAAAGGAATATACATTTAGATTTGTTTTCCATTTGGTTGGAATCAGTGCATGAGCAGAATGTTCTTTTTGGTTCTTCTTCTCAAACAGAAAAGAAGGCTAAAATCCAGATGAGAACATAAACTTTATATTTATATACATGTTCTTGATTGCTTTGATATGTGTGGCTGCAGCAATACATTACACAGAAAGATGATCCTTTCTGACCATTATCAAATAGTTTGTAGCGACTCCATTTTGTTCTAGCTGCAATCCTACAATTCTGATTCAACATTCTGATATAGGTTTGCTGTGAGCCATTGGATGCAATACATTAGTTCATATTGCATAGAGAATAAAACCTCAGCAAGCCGCACGACTACAGGAATGGAGAAATATAGCAGAGTAGTCCGTTTGATTTACCCTGCCATTTCATTTCCCCTGAAAAAAAACATTTGTCTGTAGAAAAAAGGCGGCAGTTTTGGACAGAACTGGAACGATTTAAGCATGACCCCAAAAAGCTGGGCAGTGTCTCATCTTTATCTTGCCGCAAAAACAAAAAAAAGCTCCCTGAAGACAGAGCCATTAACATGAATATTACCACTGCAGAGGAAGCAGGGAAAGCAGGGGAATTGTTTGAGGAACGATGCATTGAAATCCAGGACAGATTCTTACCACGTCTTGAGGTGTGGGTTCGCTCTTTTGAATCAACAACCTTTGATACAATGCAGTTTGACTCTGCCTTTAGATTGTCAGATGTAAAGAGTGACAGAGCGCTTTGCTACAGTGTCAGATCTAAGGTTTTGGTTAAAGGCCAGTTGGCCATGTAGGATTTAGCTGCCCTACAGTTTCAGAGTGAAATTCATAATTCACTGCTGTCATAAATATATGGACAGCTGTAATAAGTTGTTTCTTACTAACTGAGGGCAACTACTGTCAGCAGCAGTTAGCACACGTTTAGCAACAAGTAGCTTCAGCACATCAAGAAAATCCAACCAAGTTTCCCCCAAATCATCTTACTGCTGATTAGCTCTGGATCGTACCATCTCACCAACATTACAGAGCAGGACAGAAGGAGATACCATTCTTTATTATCTTTTCAAGCTTTTATTTTATGATAGCTCCAAATACTAAAACATTGGCTGAAGACCCAACTTCTAGAAGCTTTGAGGAAACTATTGTTGCAATAAAGCAGCAGTGTTCCAAGTTGGTATGCAATGTGTCTGCTGACATTTCATTATGTTTTTGTCTGCTATGTAAACGTGTTACAACCTAGGGCTCCATGAACAATACATGTACAAAAAGTGTTAGTCAACAGATTGATATACGAGGAAATCTGTTCCAATAAAACATCTCCAAGTTGAGACAGAAAATAATCTGACAAGACGTTAAGTGGCTGCATGACACACTGCAGTGCGCAGACTGACAAGGCTGTCTGGGACACAGCATATCATTCATGTCAGTGTGTTAAATCCTGTCTTTGATTGCAGTGTTGGACTTCAACCTTTCTAAGAGCACTTCAAAGCATTTATTTCAAGTCCCCTTGATAGAAAAAAGATATTTACCTGAACCTCAGTATGTAACAATAAGTGTCTTCAGCCCTGTGCATGTGTTTGTGTTTATTCACGTCAGCCAAGAGTAGAAAAGGGACTTGGAAGAAGACACTGAATTCTGCTCATTTTCATATTTGTATTTAGTTCCTCTACTGTGACATGTTTGCTTAAATGTTCAAAATGATCTTTATTATTTCTCATACTGCCTGTGCTGCAGCACCTCTTTTCACCCTCTGTCTGAAACCAGAGCCCAGTCTGCTCTGATTGGGAAGCTTTATAGTGCCCGGCCGGCCACTTCTCCCATAGGGATATTGGTTAGCTGGACGGCTCAGTTGTGTGTGGTCAACTGCATCATTACATAGTGATGTCATTATGTTACAGAAGTAAACAAGGAGTTCAATGGAAAGTACAAGTACGCATCCAAACTAAAATAATAAGTAGCAGGATTATCAATCAACATAAAGAACTACGGACGTTAGCCAGTAAAAAACATACATTGTCGAATACTGTATTTTGCACAACGTTATTTCAGGAAGTCGTTTTTGTTCCATCTCACTCGTGTAATAATTTGCATCACAGTTAATGACATGCCATTTAAAAGAAGAACTCATCAGATTTTAAGATGTGATTGTGTTCCATGAGGAGCGAGTGCATAATAGAACAGGTAACATTCATAGGTGTCGGAATATTGTGGTTCACACTAAATCCCAGATTATTTTATTCCTAGATTCTAAACGAATTCCTTGCAAAAACAACGACCAATCTAATTTCTTGGACTTCACCCCATCAAACATGAACAAACATCAGCGGCACAAATTGACCAGAAAAGTGTCACCGACAGGAATAGAGGCTGCCTCACTGTATACGCTGACACATGCAACCAGAGCAGCTCCATGAGATACGATTGCTGCGTTGACCAGGCAGACATCAAAGGAGCATCGGAGGGGCAGAGCGCTGGGGAGGAAGATGAGAAGGCGAGGAGAAGAAAAGAGAACAGAGGGAGAACATGAAGAGCAGGAGGAGATGCTGTGATTCACACACAGCTCCTCCAAGGGTTGCTATGGTCACAACACAGACACAAAGGTAGACTCGGTACCTGTGAAGTTGAAGATTCACCTTGCAATCAGTGCATACACACACATTCTGACAAGATATAGGTAGGACAACCTTTCACATTGGTCGTTATGTTAGCATTACTTTATTATGTTTGATAAACTGATCACAACCGTAATTCAACACTTAAAATAAATGAATCGCAAACAATATTTTAAAGATGACATATTATGCTAATTTCCATTTTTAGGTTTTTATATTTCGGATGATATCCAAGTATTTTGAATATTGAAAAGATAATTCATCAATGCTCATTTACATAGCAAGAAATAGCAAAAAGTTAAATGTAACTAATTGTGTAGTTGTAACAATTAAGGCAATTGTTGCAACCAAGCACGTTATGCGAGGTAATGTAATCATTAATATAGCGTGTTATTGTGTATGTGAATGTTCTGCAAAGGCAGCTATTCCAAAGTTCCCCCCCCCCCTGCCGGAAATGCCTCCATTGGACTCCTTTGTTTGCTTCCATTGTTTGGGACATCTCTAAGTGGTTGACCAATCACAACAGAGCCGGCCAGCTAACCAATCAGGGCTCTGGTTTCAGACAGAGGGTGAAAAGGTGCTGCAGCACAGGCAGTATGAGAATAATAAAGACATTTCTGAACATTAAAGCGTGGAAACATGTCACAGTTTAGGCACAATATACAAATATAAACCTGAAAAATAGTATGTCCTCTTAAAACCTTTTTCTTCAAACTACCTGTGCGTTTTTGGAGTTCTTGTAGAATATCAAGGCTTGCCCGGGCAAATAAACATTATCACTGACCAACATAAAAGGCACAGTTAGTGACAACCGTACATACACAGAAACACACAGCTCTATGTCTGCTGGTCCCTGTTTTCACAATTAAATCATCCCGGCTCGCCTGTACAGCAGACATGTTCAAAGAGTTGCAGTCAGCTCTACATTACATAAGAGACTTGTTTACAAATCACATGCAGTAGTGAGAGAAGAAAAAAGAAATATGTGAGATCAAAGGAAACAAAAGAAACAAAAAAACAAGGTGGAGCAGAGTGATAACTCATTACTGACGGGGGGGGACATGGAGAGATAATTGGATAATTGGATAATTCTCTTCAATAATGTACCCCCTTTGAAAAAGAAATTCAGCCAAGTACCCCCTGATCAGCGCAAAAACGATTTGTTAGGGAAGAAAAGCCTATATAAAGAGGTAGAGTACAGCGCTGCACTATCAGTGTCTGATTTATTAAAACAACAACATTGTAACTGAGAAACACTTAAATGCTACATTTCAAATGTTAACAATCCATCACTAAATTCACGGCAAACCAATTTTAACATCATGCAATAACACTAAGATGACATTAGTTGCATTGAACTGATCTTTTTAATAAGTTGTACTTACAATGTAGTGAGCCATGGGCTTGTGCTTCACTGAGGATCTTTGTCATTCTGACAGGGAGGCAACTGCAGTTATTACACTTCACGTTTTGAAATATGTGTAACTCTGTTAATATAAAACCCACACTGCTCAATCTTCCTTACTTTTCCTGAAATTGGTATTTTTTTTTCATCCATTAATATAAAATAAATGTCACGTACCCCCTGCAGTACTCCAACGTACTCCTAGGGGTCCGCGTACCCCCATTTGAGAACCACTGGTGTAGGGCTTTGTATGTGAGCAGGAGGTTTTTGTTCTCAATCCAGTGTTGAACAGGGATGGGTGGAGTCTGGATATGTTTCGTTCGTATGAAGTTCATCAAAGAGACATCAAATGAGCTGAGGTGACTCTAAAGGCCCGGACACACCAATCTGACAACAAAGAACTGACACAGACGGATCCCGACTGTTGCGCCGCTTGGCGTCTCTGCGTTTTGGCCATGTGTCGCCAGTAGCGTGGCGTGGGAAAAAAATTAGGGGAAGCCAATAATACGTCCTTTCTTTTGGGTCGGGGGTGTGGTGGTCAATGTAATAACGTAACCAGATGAGTGATTACAGCACCCGGTATCATTTTACACACATTTGTATCATACAGATGCAGGACTTACACACGCCTGTTATCTAACCGACAGGTCCGCACGCACTCTCCAGCCCAAACTCTAATAAGCATTCATTCACAAACTAAATCAGGAGACCTTTAACGTTTTACGTCCGATTCGCTCCTTTTTTCCTTGCTGTACACAGCTCCAGTTTGGGCATTGGCCTGTCATCGCATTTTATTTGTTGTTGCTGCTGTAGCGGAAGTTTAGTACAAGTACTTTTGATTAAATACTCCAAATCTCCACCCTCCATAATTGCTATCTATCTTCTATCGATTAGATTTATGATTAGAAAATTATAAAAGTAGGGTAGACATGTGGATATTATCCGGCTGAACAAAACGTGCATTTATCTAACAGGTTTGTTTTCCACTGACCTTATTTCGAGCTATTTTCCAAAATCCTATGGAGAAATCCCATTGCTTTTTTGTCGAGGGAAACCGAGCGCAGCTTACTTCCGGGTTTTAGGACTCGTCACTGCAACACTAAGTTGATGCGATTTGATTGGATTGTGAGGCAATGGAAGCCAGCCGCCTCTGGCTTCCCTTGGCATGGCCCTGACCAATCACAGGTTGGCAGGGGCATGACGTGAGCCTTGTTTGATTGGTCAATCCCTCAATTTTTTTCACCAAGGGAAGCCAATTTCGGCTGGCCTCCTCTCGCAACAGTGAGTGCAATCTACTGTTTCACCATAACATCTAGAGGGGCGCTGTTTCACTATTTGTAAAATACTCAATGAGAATGGGGGAGAGACAGGCCGGCATCAACACACAACAAAGAATTTCCGAAACTAAACGAAGTGTTTTTATTTATTTATTAAAATTATAACTACAATCTGAAAAAACAGGAGAAGCCTGGCTTCCCTTGGCCTCCAGGAGAAAACGCCACTGTGTGTCGCACTGGAACACACCGCAAAGACTTCAGCCGACGGCCAAGAAGCACGTACGAACTGCGCAGGCGTGAGGGGCAATAACTCTCCTTACCAGCAGGCGGCGGTAGCGTGTATTCGTCATTCAAAAGAGGCAACAACCGGAAGACAGCCTGCGTGATACACCGAGAGAAGAAGAACAGACTGCGTGATATAAACAAACAACATAGCGTGTGCGTTCCATTTTCACTCTACGGCGAGAAGCTCACGGGGCTTTCCCGAACCTGTGTCGAGAGCTGGAGTTAAATGACATCTCAGATTTGCCTTCTTAATAGTTTGTGTTCGGGCGGCAGACACCCTATCCGTTTTTAAGAGTGCGCTTAAGACCTTCCTTTTTGATAAAGCTTATAGTTAGGGCTGATTAGATTCAGCCCCTAGTTTTGCTGATATAGGCTTAGTTTGTCGGCATCAGAAGAATTTGTGGAAAGGAAATTCAATTGTATACATTGAATAAATGAAAAGATAAAGAAATATCTCAAAAGTAATTTGGTCTCAAGACAAGAAAGAGGGAGGGGTGGATTTGTTTTTTTATCCAGTGATGACGACTCTGTTTAACATACTAACACCGCCCCTTAGAGGGAGCCGACACCTACAACACTGCGTGACATTGGCTGAACGTCACCATGGAAATCAGGCGTGTGTGTGTGTCAGGGATTCCAGGGTCCTCATTTAGGCCCTCCAGGATGCCGGTGTTAATTCAGATGTGTGTGCACTTTCTTCCCATGAGCTGACTGTCAGCTGTGTTTCCCACGGTGTCTGAATCTGGCTTTAAACACACACACATTCTCTCATGCTCCCACCTACACTTTGCCATATATTATTCAGTGCGTTATCCAGTTTCTTATCTCAGACAGCTCATCCACAATCTTACCACAATCTTACCACCAGCAGAGAATGACAAAAAATGAAACTCGCAGTATTGTGTATATCAGATTTCAACGTTTTGAAAGAGTCTTAAGTGTCAAAAGTAATACATAAAAGGACAATTCTGTTATCTGTTACATTTGAAATGCTCCGGAGGATGAAATTAATTCCAGGATGTTTGTCCGCTCTGCCATCCGCTGTAGCAGATAACCATCTGCTTATTTCCTTTTTATAAATGCTAAGTAAATGGATGTAACATTTTGCAGTTCACTGATAGTGCAGCTGGTGGATGAAAGGGTTTCGCTCCCAGGAACAACCAGTTTTGTGTGTAAGATGACTGTACGGATTTTAAAGCTTCTCATACAGAGGCTGTAGTCATGATTTCTGTTCTTTACGATGTCTCTTGGAGAGACATAATAAGTGAAAAAAAAACAGAAAGGACGTTGGTAGTACTGATTGTCCACTTAATGTTTACGTTAATTTTTTCTTGTCCATGAAAAGATGGAATCTTTCTAATGTGTTTTAGGAGGAAAACAGTCATGGCCCGTCCACACTACAGCGTCGACAACTCCAATCTGCCCAATCACTTTGAATGGGGTGACGTCACGTAGCCTCGCTTTTTCGCCGAACTGAATTGTGGGTAGCATAGCGGTCCGTCTCCGCCGGAGACGCCGGAGTAGCCAGCGCCAGCCAATCAAATCCCGTTTCTGAAAATCTGACAGCTCAAGCCGTAGCCAATCAAACCGCGTCTAAGCTGGGAGAGATATCCCGCCGTTCATTTCTATATTTCAAAAAAAGTTGGAGGAGAAACTAACTATCGCCGTAGCAAATCACCCGGTTTTGTATGACCAGACCCTCTTCACCTACCGGGACACAAACCGGAGGAACCAGGCATGGAGGGAGCTGGCAGAGACAGTGGGGGAAACTGGTAGGTTTTCGCCTGTTTGGGGAGTTTATATATATATTGCTCCCATAAAATCCCCGGGGGTTTTTGCTTGGTATGTCGGGGGCAGGAGATTCATGTGATTGGTTGTTGGTCGCGTTGCTTGAATAAAATCCCCAAGCTCCAGACACGCCCAGCTCCAAGCTTTTTTTGAAGCTGTAGTGTGGACGCTCCGTCAGTGGTGTTAACAGCAGAAGCTCCGGTAAGGATTCTTAATGTGTGGATTTGGCTTTTAGTGTATTTTACAACTTTTAGACCCTAAAGATTAAGGTAAGGGGTCAAACGTTTTATTTAGCTTAAAAAAAGATTTACACCGAATTAGACATGGACGAACGTGGAAGTTGTAGTACCACCATTTGACCACTATGGCCATTATAAAATGTGCCTTTACGGCCAGCACACTTGTTGGGTGCTTGGTCGCCTACCGTAAGATCCTTTAGGATGACATGGAGAATGTACTTTACCAACGACTTAGGATATACAAAAAAACTGGAGATAAAGACACTGGCATAGTTTCTTGAACCACTGATAAGTAGCTAGCAAATACCATCATGCATGGTTAATAGAAAAAGAGTGGCAGGAAGGCCAATGGCTAGAATGGCCCATGGACAAAAAGAGGTGGACCGGTAATGCAGTGGATGCATGATTCCGGTGGATCGGGATGTTTGGAGACGGGTGGATCCAATGGGAATGGGAATGTGGGAATGACCCAACCTGATATTGTCTGATTTAAGGTTATTTCTGGTTGCCTGGAGCACAAATGTGATTCTTTAAAAGCAATGATCATTGCAAACAGCATTATGGGAAAACTAAGGTGATACACACACACATTCCAGCATGTATGTGATGGCCACAGCCACACAGATGCACTACACTGCATCCTCATCTTCAGTAGTTTTGCTCCAGTGCAGCTACAATAAAACATGCCAATTAACACCACACATTTGCTCTAAATGTTACCATGTCCATTGGGGGAGGTTACTTCCTGGTTCAGCAAAGGGTGTGGCCGAGCGCTGAGGACTCATAAATACTGCAAGGAGCCAATTGGGACAGATTGGGACAAACCACCTGCTTCCATGGCAATGGGGGATTTGGGTTTTGTCAGTGTCCTTTGTGTATGATGTGACTATTAATTATCCCTTGGGTTCAACGTGGTTTGGCCAAGCCACAATATAGGTTCCTTGGTTTTTCATTGTAGCAGGTCCGTTTTGTTGAGTTAACCTGTTATGTTTCTTTGAGGTATTTTCTGTTGACCTCTTTTATAGGCCTTGTTATTATATGATGTTTTGTGGATTTTTGGGTAAATAAAAACCCTAGTTTATTTAAACCACTCCTGTGTCCTGTTGTCTTACTGCTTGGTCCCTGACAAACCAAATCATTGCAAACAGCATTATGGGAAAACTAGTGATGGCGAGATGAAGCCTTATGAAGCTTTGAAGCTTTCCAGCCAATTGGTTCGCAAAAGGGTTCATCTCATGAGGCTTCATCAAGGGTTTCATCTGAACACAAACCCCCTGCTGGTCAAAGTGTGTAAAACAGGCAGGTTGGACATCTCAACAGTGTGCTGTATCTCATACCGAGTTCCCAATGAGTAAAGCCTTAGAATAACTCTAAACAACGAACATTAAATCATATTTTCATGTTAACAATATTGTATTTATTCCAGTTTAATGATTGTGATTGAAAAGCCTAAGGAGGCTGGTAAACATTGCAAAGAGGGATTTGTATTCCTTAATAATATTCGTAAACTTAACTTAAATGTTGTAGCCTGAGAAAGGCTAAACCATATCAAAGAATACATTTATTAACTACATTATCTCATTTAGCTGTAGCTTTTATAAACAACAAAAAATACGTATTGTTCAGTCATTGAACCAGAGACCCTGCGGTCATGAGTCAACTGCTTTCCAGCTGAGCCGCAGCACACATGCTGAATTTCACCGAAAACACTGCACTATATTTATTCATGTTTTTATTCCTACATTTATTTATGCTTGTATCTATTTATACTTATGATATGTTCCGACCTCTATATGAGTGAGGGTCTGAGCTCTCTTGATTCCATCGTGTCACCGGGCCCGGGTACAGGAGGGGTAATATGGTTCTTATTATACATCCATGGGTATTATGAGCGTTGTGGTTCAACGGTTCAACCGATCTGAATCGCTTCGTGAAGCAGTCACGTGGTATCGACAGGCAGCGAGGCTTCGTTTGTCATCGGTGACGTCACTGGCCCAAAACGATACAAGCCTCGATACAAGCTTCACAAAAAGCTTCGGGGATTACCCGACACACGCTCCGAAGCCTCGGCGTAATACGTAACATCACTAGGGAAAACTATTGTGATCCACACACACATTCCAGCATGTACAATAAAGGCCTGTCAGAGAATGTACAGTATAGAGTCATTTTAATGAAGTTAAGTTTGACTAATAAATGAATGACTTAAAAAAATCAGGCTGTACTCTCATCGCCTCTTTTTCACCCTGCTCTGAATAGATTTGAACACCCAGCCTTTGCAAAAGAACTTTGTCTCATAATGAAGAGGTGCTAATTGCAGGTGTGTCTTTAGTATTTTAATCACTTCTATCCTGACTCTATAAATAACTCTAAAATTAGGTGAAATCAAATGTAACATCAAATTGTAACATGAATCATGCATTTGGCAGCATTCAAATCTGCTTTATGCTTGATATAGTTTTCAATCATGCTTTCCCTTGTCTCATAACAGCGGCATCATAATGGCTATTAGCACAATGAGCTTAGTTGTCAAGGCTGATTGCGTTGTCATGGGCCAAAGGCTGCGTAGCCAGCGGCCCTTGTTTGATGCTCTTTTGCACTAATAGCTTTTTAATGATCCATAAGTCACATCCACATCCTGTTGCGTCACAACATTTCGTGCCTGTATCTTAACCAAAACAAGGCGGCATCATTTTTGACTGGATAAAACATTGGTTAACATTGTTGTGTGAAGAGGACAAACTATGCTCATGTTCAGGTTCATCATTCTAATGTGTGCCTCTACTGTAACATGTTTACATGCTTTAATGGAGAGTTGCTTCTAACAGCTACCATTTAAAATATGTTTCTTCTTTTTCATTATACAAAAGGAATGAATGAAAATCAATGGATTCCTCGAATTTTGCGACGAATAATCCCACAATGAAAAGTGGGAGTGTAGTAGTGCTGACATGATGGGTTTGGAGAGGCCATATTATGTATTTGGGGTTTTCACTTTCCTGTAGTGTGTGTTGGTGTCTTTGCATCTGAAACGCCTCCATTTGACTCCTTTGTTTACTTCCGTGACATAGTGACATCATTATGTAACACTTGCGCTTTTATTGACTAGTGCTCCAACACATTGTGCGTGATAGAGCAAAGGGTAGGACATTTTCAACACACTCTAAGTAGTTGACCAACCACCAGAGCAGACTGGGCTCTGGTTTCAGACAGAGGGTGAAAAGAGGTGCTGCAGACCTCTACATAATGGGCCCCTGTAATAATTCCTTAGTTGACCATTCCGAAAGTTATAATTGTAATGATAATTTAATGTATCTACGAAATCATTTCAATATTAATTGTTATTTAAATATAAATATAGTTTAACAATTTGTCACTTTGAGTTTTTTTTTAAATATAATGGCCATTTTTCAATTATTTCTTACCTTTGATAAATACGATAGCATGATGAATAGAAAAAACACAGATATTGCTATAGTTACTACATGCACCCTCCTAGAGCCTTGATTTGAAAATTGCGAAAATATTAAGAACAGTTGAAGCAGTAAAAACTGCAAAGCAAATAGTCATAGTCTCTAAAACACCTTGCGTATTGAGGTTATGTGCGTGCTGCACTGTAACTGAGTAGCATATGTTTGGCTGCTGGAGCACCAGTGTGTGAAAGTAGGAGTGTGTGAAAAAGAGAGAGGCTGAGGTTGGTGAGAAAGAGAAATAGAGAAGGAGAGGTAGCGAGAGAAAAGCGAGTGAGCGCACAGGACGTGGTGCGTCTGTGCAACAAGCTGCGATCAGCGAGCTAATAGGAGGAGGAGGAGGGCAGAAGGGAAAAGCCCGGAAGGAATATAGAGATCAATCAGGAGATGTGAGGATGTGAAATAGGGAGAGACAAGAAAAAAGAGAGATGGAATGAAAGAGAGGGAGAGGAGGAGACTGAGCGGCGTTTACACCCAATGAGAGGGTGAGAGGAATAGAGCGTTGGGAAGCGACTCGGTGAGAGTACAGGACATACAGGGAAAGTGACAGAGGGCTTTGATTGACTTGCCCATCATGATAAGAGCAAAGGAGAACCTGGTCAAATATCTGATCCACTAACATCTCCTGATTTACCTTGGAGCTGAGCGGATCACACTGCGAGGGGCTTAATTCGCTTTCCTGAACTTCAGACATGTTTGTGTTTCACAACATGATGTAAAGCGGTGCGATCAATCGGTAAATGTTCTTTTGGGGATTGTAGACGCTCTGTTGCCGGCTGCTTGGATTGCGCTCTGAAACTTGACTCTGATTTTTCCAAAACCTCCGCTTCAGGTAGGATTTCTTTTTTTAATCAAGCACAAGTGCATGGCAGAGATATTACTGAAATGACAGATATATAATCGTAAGTGTTAAAAGATGAAGACATTTGAGGAATCTCAAGTGGATGGAGATAAACTATCATATGTAATAAATCAGGGATTTGTTCTTCATGCAAGAAGCTCTAATATGCCCTTGGGATCTTAGAAGACCTCTTATCTTTGTAATCTAAGATCTGTTTGAGGTTAAGTGTTGGAACAAAGGCTTACAAAAACACACATTTCCTCTCTTTTCTCACATTGCACAGTCATGACAGACATTCTATTTTTAAGAGCTGGTGAATCTACATGTTCTCTCCCTAGAGCTATCATAGTGCTGAGTGGGTACTTTTGAGCATACTATGAAGTAATTCTCCCACTAGTTCCGTACACTTCCCAATATGGCTCATCACGGACAATATTAAAGGGTATTTGATCTCTTCCAGCGCTGTCCATCCAGAACAGCTCACTGTGTGGGAACAGTCATGATCCCCCTCATGTTGTGTGAGGGTGTGAGGGTGGTGAGCTCCTGGGCGTCTCCAGAAGCTCCAGGCTGCAGCTTCCAAATATAAGTAATAATGAATTAATCAGCATCAATGCTTCATTGCATTACTTCTCAACCTGTACCCTTCTGTGGGTGTTGTTGTGAGATGACACTGGAGGAGTGATTCATGTAATGTGAATTATCATATTTGCTAATTTAGAAGAAATAATCTGAATCTTTTTTCTAAATACATCTATCAGTATTAAAACAAAGTCAATACGCTGTAAATGGGAGATTGGAATTATTACTTAGTACTTAAGTTTATTATCGTACGTTTTTATTTTTTCAGAACGGGAGGGTTGCTCTGAGGCTCTAATTTGTTACTGGGTGTACAGGAATGGAATGAATGGCTGGCAACTGACCTGGTATTTGTTCTAATAGTCAATAACTACATGTATGGTGGCTGTTAGGTCCAAATTTGCTACAAAAACAATAGAAGTCAAAAACATTTCCATTTGGAGAAACTAGCTACAGCTTCAGAAACGATGGACATATAATTGATTGAAAGCCTTTATTGTCATTGTTAAAAAATATACAATGATATTTTGGATTGTAACCCTGTCACAAATGTGCCAAAACAACAACTTGACAACCCATGCTCAGCATTTAGAAAACAGTCACCAACTTCACGAAGCATGCACAACGTTTACTAAAAGCACTGCATAAAACCAAATGCTGCAAAAGCTCAAAACACAATGGAAAATCCTGTATATGATGGATTCTGATCAAATGGCCGCAAGCTGTTCACTTTAGTTAAACAGTGCGTACGCACAAAAGATGGCGTACGCCAGTTTCTACGCACTGTTTGCGATTTATAAAAAACGAACTTGACGGGAAAATGTGCGGTCCTCCACGCAAACTCTAACCCGTGTTAGAAAACGCCTGTTTGCGACTCCTCAGTGCACACAAAAACATAACGTGGAGAAATAAGTAAATACGGATATGTTATTGATCACCCCTCGATTATGTTCTCTTGTTAAGAAATGTATTCTCATAAATGATGCGGTAAACAGAAGGACAGCATTACTTTAAACTGACGCCGTTTTGCATTTCTATAGGTTGTATAGATACGAGCATGGTTTTATATACTACCATGTTTAATCGTGTTTTATGCCGTTTGCCAATAGCCTACTTGATAAGTCGCTCGTAACACACAGGGGGTATGGAAACTAAGAACACCATGTGGTAAATTGTACAGCTAATATAACACAACACATTAGTTGTATTTCCTTTAACTGGGGGATATAGCGTTGCTGCGGGGGGGGGACAATATGATTTGTCTCCACCTCCCCAAAATAACCAAAATCTGACACGGTGTGAGATGTATTTTTTAGCTGTTCTGTCGTCATTTCCTGCGATCTTCTTTATAAAGTCAGTCAGAATGAATATTAATACGGGGCGTTTCTTTGACTATTTATAGGCAAATATGGGCGTTACGTGTCTGTGCCGCATTTCGAGTTGATTGTGATTTATACAGGGAAACCGGCGTAGGACGTGACGCACGCAAGTCCTGTGCCGGTACGCAGTCTTTTATGAATCGGGAAGTGTCGGTGCGTATTTATTTGCTTTGTCCTAGTAAGCAACATTCCCACACCAATCCTACGCGAGGCTTTATAAATGAGGCCCCAGGGCTTTCCCGTGGACTATTGATGTACTGTACTGCATTTTCTTGTTTCCTATTGGCCGGCATATATGCCAAAGCCTCTATATATCAGCAATCACCTACTGTGATATCAGCTGATATATCGATATTATATGTGATTAAGCACTTTAGAGAAATATTTGTAAATGTTTGTCAAGTTGTTCTATTCAATGAAGTCTGTAAACTTGAACAAAGCACCCACATAGTTTTGGTTATGTTTTTAATAACTTCAGGGGGGCAAGGGGTTTTTCAGGAAGTTGACATAGCTCAATCAATGATACGAATATCAGGGTTTACTTTGTGAAACCAATGATGTTGTACAGATTAGAGATTCATAGATTTTATACAAACAATGATTACTGTATCTGCCGGAATAGGCTCAGTCAAATTAATGAGGAGGGAGACTAACTCCTTACTACTTTTAGACCCTAGTGATTTGAATAAGCACTTTAAAAGTTGTCATACTGTTTTTTTACTGTTGACATCGTTTTTTAAAATCCTTCGCTGATTTACAAAAGTATCTTTCCCAATGTAAGTCAATGGGAAAAACTATTTTACCCCAAAAGACGTCACGCACTGCCACGCGTTGTAGTACCACCGTTTGGCCACTACAAAAATGTGGTTCAACGTCCGGTGCACTTTGTGGGGACTTGGTAAAGGGTTGGGCTTTCCACCAAAAATAAGAACTACATTGGTGTTAATATTCAGCGGTGTAGAGGTTGCATTTTGGTTTTCTTTGAGAGAGTTATGGTATTTTTTCTCTAAATCAATTGTTGTATCACTTGTTCTTACCCAGACGTCTCTTCATTTACTTCACTATAATGTGCAATTGCCCTCATTTCCAATATTTGTTTTTACTTCTGCATGTTAATACTGTACCTCGAATATGCCAAATGCAGGTAGGCTGTGTGAATAACTCAAAACAGGGTTTGTAAACCATGTCAGGAGAGAGAGAAAAGAAAAGTAAGACGGGCATACAATCCTAGAAGGCAGGTAAAAAGTAATACCAGCAAAGGACAGGTAACAAGAAGTCTCCATGGTGAGACAGTGAGGGTACTCTATATAACGAGAAGTTGAGTAGGGGTTGGGAACAGATGCACCGGGGGGTGTGGAAGTGGGTGGAACCTTTGAAAATATCACTGCAAAGTTAGGAGCTTTGTGCAAAACTTGTACAAAGACAGCTAGTTTTTGCAAGATGAATATACCTGCTTTGCTAATGAGATAAGAACATCATTATTCAGAGTAATTTTGAGAGGTTTAGTTTGCCTAACAAAGCACACATGACTTGGCAGTTTTGGACAGTCACTTCTTCGTGTCATTCACAGTCATACGCTCAACTGTATACACAAAGTAATTGGGAAGCAGTTCACAGATCCAACAAGCACTTTCTTTAGTCATAAAAGTACAGACAAATACGGCCGTTGTTTCTCTCCTGAGGATATTTACTTGGTACAATGTCTACAGGTTTATAGTAGTCTTCTTTTAGTCCAAAGTTTCTCCTCTTTTATCATAGAAAAAGCTGTGTGAAAACACTTTTAAAACATGTACCTAACGCCAGGTGAATCTACAGGCAGCATTCTCCACCCCAATCAATTCATCACAGCGAGCTGTAAGGGGGAAAGCATTCTGTCCGGCACAGAGGTTTTTCTCTTGGATTGGCACGGACAGCAAGTGGCATCAATGTTTGGCATCTCTGAAACGGCTGAGAGAACGCTAAATCAATTAGTCCCAGGAGGCATTGTCATTCGCATCGGGTTACTGGTGGCAGGCGGCCAGCAATGGTTCATGGAACAGACTCACTCAAGGAAACGGGGAGGAAGGCTCGAGCAGAGGGAGTGGGAGCAGGCCAGGCTTATTTAATTTACCCAGGGAAGTGATTACACCTTCCGCTTCCCAACAACCCTCCGTCCCTGTCTGAATGTTAGCTTCTGTAAGACGTTGACACACCTTGCCAGGGCGCTCCTCCTTGGTGCTTGTACAGCTTTGCTTGAGAGCCTTGAGAGCCTTCAAGTGCAATCACTTTACCTTGTATCGCAATTGGTTTATGTTGCAAACTGAATTTCCTTGCAATGCTACCAGCAGAGTGATAGACCATGTGTCTGTGTGATTGTGAGTGAGAGATTAATGGAAAGATGTACCGCTTATGTCCATCGGCACATGATACACTGAATGGATCTGGCTGTTAGCACATGTGTATGCTACTATGCTCCAGTGTGTGTTAGAAATGTGACTGATGGAATTGGACAGAGGTGGAGTGGTGATGATAAATCAATTAGATTGCGCAGTAGGTTTAGGCTAATGAAGGTGACAGCAGGGCCACGGTCTCACTCAGCATGACTCAGAGTGGGTGTGTACGGTTGCACACGTTTGATCCTACTCGATGAACTGGTGCATTTTGCCTGTTGCAAAATCTAATCAGAGTTTTGATTAGGATAGTGGATGCTTCCATGCTTTAATTATCAAAAAGATATTTATAACTTGTGATATTTAAACAAATATTTAAATATACATTGTAAATGTCTTTCTGCTTCTTCTTTTTTTTTTTTTTTAATATATTCATTCCAATCCAACAATATTATATTATTTATTATATATAATTCAATAAATCTCTTAGACAAAAAATCTTTATTCTACCCTTTACAACATGTTCTGGCCATCTGTTCTAGAGAATCACATCACTGCCTAGACACATGAATATATATTTATATACACCATTTTTTAAGTTGCACACTATGGCAGTGCTAATAATTAAATAAATGTTCCATGACATACCCTTAAGACATCACTATGTCCCGTTATCATGGGCTTTACCACATCGGCCAATAGCGTGACATATATTTGGGGGGCGGGACATCGAGAACAGTAAGGCTTCATCTGATTGGTCATCTATATTAACATGCAGGCAGTGAATGCATGGGACATGGAATAGGTCATTTATTGCAGTTCGAGCTGTCTTTGCAATATGTCTAACACAAACTCTTTTGAGTTCAAAATCTTTGACCTCGGATGCCACCGAGCTTTCAAAGCTCAACCAATGAGATACCAGCTGGGTGAATTGATGCAGCAGGGGAGGTAACTATCAAAGCAAAGCTAACTTGCTGTTTTCACCGCAAGGCTCTGCACTCTGACAAATGTGGGCCCTTATTCAAATGTAATTTGTAAATATGGTCCTTAAGAATATGTAATCTGGGGGTGGGAGTTGTTCTTGCTTTTGTCTTATTTGGAGTCATTCATCTGGAATAAAAATGCAAATCATGAACACTTAAAAAACACATTGTCTTATTTTGCTCTAATTCTTTTCTCTCTAAATGTACCCCTCTAATTACTATCTATTGTATCACTCTTTCAAACAGCTGTTATCAGACTTTCTTCTTGTCTTTTACTCGGTCTCACCATCTCCCTTTCTCAGCCAGCTGCCCACTATTCTTCCAGCTGTCATTCTTTTCTTCAGGATTCAATCCCCCTCCTAATAGTGGTGTTTATTTTCTGTCAGGCTCTCTTTGTTCCAAACAGAATAGCATTCTCATTACAATTGTTCACACTTTCAAGACGCTTGTGAGCATGTTCTTCTTATGAATAGACATACGCACATGCTACCTTGAGCTGGAATGTATGAACTTGCTTTGATTATCCAGTGGTTAGAGTCAAATTAGAGGCATTTCCAGAACAGCTGGGTAGACATGTTACCTGTTTTAGATTTGTAATTCTATCTTTCATTAGTAACTAATTACAACATCCAGAGCTAGTACATTCCCATACACTTGGTTGCATTTGGTTTTATTGGTACATCCAAAATAAAACCATTCAGTGTTTCAATTAAGCCAAACAGCCTTAATCGTTTGCTGCTAGATCTTCTAATGTTCTTAGTAAAAGGATGTATTTATCTTGCAATGATCAAGCTACAGACACTCTTTTAAGAGATACATCCTCTTTAAATCCTTTTTGAACAGGGATGTGCTTTTCTTACAATAAGCTTGCATTTTCGTGGCTGTTTTGTGCGTCCCTGTATTGCAATATGTGTTACCAAGCAAAGGCTTTTCGTGTGGGACATTCTTTATTGGTGTTATGTGGTTTACACTGCAAACCTCTTCTCTGTACAGCACTACTACTACACACAGTTGTTTTTGGGACATTGCTGAGAAACTAGACTGATCTAAGTGTTACGCACCACTCTAGATTGGTTAATAACTTGTAATGTGGTGCAAGGTATCATGGAAACAGACTTTGGCTCCCAATGCTACTCTTTGATTGATAGTCTCAACGTGATATTGGCAGAAGGGATGGTCTGGTTCCAGGAGAGCATTTAAGACGTTGATCAATAGGTTAGCAGCCTTTGAAAAGGACAGATGCTGAGGCTCTTTTACAAGGCCCTTGGACCAGTCGAGGAAAGAGCCATTTAGCTAGAAGGCTCTGACTCAACTGATGAGGTCAGTCAAATCAATTGTAGTGCCTATCATTCAGAATATATATTCACCATTCAATACGTGTCGAGCTCGCAAGCCAAGCTGACTGTAATGTGTCAATGCAGGTGTGATAAACAAAAGCAGAGAGCCACTTAACAGTGTCAAGGTTAACATAAAGTCAATCGGGATATAGGCGAAGAATATTACAAAAGAAAGGATCAAATACATGTTGCACAATGTAGAGCAGTGACTTAGCTTGCACTTTAATGAGGTTTCCAGTAAATGTGATATATCAAGGTCACTTTGAGTATTTGTGCATATTAAGAGATCTTAGATTAGATGTCCTGGACTTAGGCCAAAGGACTGGGGGACAGGAAGGCAACAGTCGGAAGCCACATCGAGGACTTGTTCTTAAGGCCCTATTATGCTTTTTTAAATGTTCCTCTTTTCAGTAGTGTGTAATATACGTCTTTGTGCATGTACATGGGCTGCAAATGCTTACATCTCAAAGTGTACGCCAGAGGGAGTTTCCCTACAACACACTTCCGCCGTGCCTGAAGCGCCTCGATTGGCCTCCTTTGTTTACTTCTACATATTGACATCAGTATGTAACACTCATGTTTCTGATGGCTAGCGCTCCGACACCTTGTACGACACGTGATAGGCTAAGGGGTCATCACAGAGCCAGCCAGCTAACCAATCAAAGCAGAATGGGCTCTGGTTTCAGACAGAGGGTGAAAGTGGTGCTGCAGAACAATAAAAATGAGAAAAATAAAGCATGACTCGAGCACACAAACCAAATCTGATGTCCTTTCCTCTTCAGTATGTTGCAGAAAGACATAATAACACTTGTTTTATTGTGTATTATCTTATGGAAACATAATGCAACTCAAATGAATCACTGTTATTTAAGATTTGGCCATTCAAACTCAATTCAAACGAGTTGACCAGGACCATCTCCACATTTTTGAAACTATTTTGCGTCCTGTTCTTCCCCGTTTTCAGCAGTGACATGAATGCATGCTGCAGCATTACACTCCAGAGAGGACGAGGTAAATCTCCAAAGTAATCCTTGTCATTTGCTGGCACCGAAGCAGACACTCAGAAAATCTCCCCTTTTGGCTCGAGTACAAGTTTCTCCTTTGGTTTGTGTCCAATGTGCAATGACAGAGAAATAGAGCAAGGCAGAGTTGCCAACAAGAACACATAAATAATAGGAATAATGTTAAAGAGAAGAGAGTAATAAACTAAATAATAAAAAGGAGATGTTTTATCCGAAGCAAATTGTAATTTTGATAATAGGAGCATTGATCATGAATGAGTTTCACAAATAGAGAGAAGAGTCATAGTTATAGAGGTTGTGGGTTGTTAACATGGTTAAGTCACCCATGCACCTGCCCAGAGCGTCCTCCCATCCTCTCTGCAGTAAGGCCGGATGGGGATGGTGTGGCTTTCCAACCTGCCATCAGCCAGCTGCTTCATCAGGCTCCCGGGGACAAACACAACAACCGGTATGAAGCAGTGGTGGTGGTGGTGTTGCCAGGAAATAAAAGCATCACCATCAGTTGCACCATGTTGAGGAAATGTCACCCTTAGAGAGCAGCATGCTATGGATTGGGGCTCTGCGGGTGTTGTTTGGGCAGATTGGTTAGTATTAAGGTTGGATATAACTCTTACTTTACAGTACCCATGAGCCTCAGCTGCTGGAGCCATGCAGAATAGAGTTGTGCAGAAATTAGTCTTAAACCCCGGATATAACATTGTACGTGTCTGTAATCACCATACATGAAGCATCTCTATATCATAACAACGGTGGTTGCTAACAACCGACTAAAAGATACTAATGAACATCATCACACCAGCACGAGACCGCCTTTACTGTACTTAGCAGTGGTGATGCACAGCCCTGTGACCATGATGTAGTTCCTTTATAGCCTAGCGTTAGCTTTTGACTTCTGGCAATTGCTTATACACTTCAGAAATCATGTTTTGTTGTGTTAATATGTGGAGATGATGCTGAAAACAACGTGTAAGTATCATGAATATGTGTTTGCCACAGAGCATATTTCTGCCTGAATCCAACGGAAAAATCACATTGCTTTTTGTGGAGGGACACCTTAGCGATGCCAACTTCTGCCTACAAAACTACGTCATCCTGCACCACTCTATAAATATAATTATTCGTCATTGTAGTTGTAAAACAACCTGGCTGTCTCTTACAGATTTTTTTTAGTAAGCAATTTAATTTATTTTGTCTCTTTTTTCGCTAATTTGGTAATTCCACAAAATGTTCCCACCCTTTGGCGGCCACAGTTTTGCCTTTGGAGGCAAACATTTTGCCTTTTGATCAAGTGTCTGTGAGGTTCTGTCTTTGAATGAACATGGAACGTGTGTATAATTAAAATCATAGTTTTTTTTAATTTATGTTAGCCATTTTTTTTTTACTTTGCCAGATAATATTTTGGTAATTCCACCTTGTAAGAAGCAGATTAAGAAAACTGGTGTTCAGGGCCTCTTCACATTGTACATTGTAAGCTACAACCTTATGTGTTTGTCTGCAGCTGATGTTCCTCAGTCTAACACTTTCTACAGTGCAGTAACTTATGTAAGAAGAGTTGGAACATTTCTGCCTTAATGTGGTGGCTGGTCTGCACTAAGGGCAGGATGGATTTAAGTTTGACTTCATTACATTGTTCTGTCCTACTTCCCTTTTACACTTGCTGATTAACTACAGTATAGTTACTCAAATCTTCCTTAACCCCTTTAACTAAGATCAACAGTATTTAATCTTTTAAATGGTTTCCTTCACTGGATCTTACTGTAGAAGAGTGGCAGAAGGGGATAGAGAACGATTAAGACTGTTTGGTTCAGAGGTTATTACTCTCTTTTTGATGTATCCAAGCTCTGCTACAGTAAAACGTTGATAACATAACCTGCCATGTGTTGACTGTGGTCTAACTGTGGTCTGTATGTTGACTTACCCCTTGGCATTGAAACCCTTGTGTTGTTACACACCAGGATACATGATTTAAGAGGAGTCTGGAAAGAAAGAACATGTTACAATTTGAAACATTTATTCGAGGCCCCAGAGAAAAGAGAAATAGTAAGGTGTCATTGTTTTGAAAATCAGCATTACATATATACAGTAGTCAATATTAAAACGTGTAAGCGTCGTTACAATTCATCTGTGACGTAAAGCGCACGTAAAACAGTGAGAAGAAAAGGAAAACACAACCATGTGTTCAGAATTTTTTCATGAAAAGTATTGTACATTTGTCAAAGGTCAAAGTTAAAGTAAAGGACAGTCTTCTGTAGTTATCTGAAATTGAATGATGTCCGGTAGTCATTGAATAAGATTTGGAAATGGCAGCTATTGTATCATGGGCTACAACAACAGGGACCATGTGGGTCCAATAATCATACAATTCTAAACAATTCATTATAAAATGTTATGAATGTCCGGAGAGCTAAATTGCCTTCCGATAAATTGGAACATTCCTCGCTATGATGTCCTTTTACCTGTAGAACTTCAAGATAAATGCTATAATCATTTCCTGGATATTACTTTAATTCAGTATAAATATAGAAATAAAAGAACCATCCAAAATCAAAACTAAGGTTATTTATTTTAGCCACAGTAGATTCTAACAATTGAACTATCCTTTTGATTTTCAGCAGGGACCTTTACTTATTAGATTCAACTGATATTGTCTGTTCTGACAATTTAACCTGAATATTATTGTTTCAGTATACAGTGACAGCACAATATATTTGTTTACCACAGTATTGACAATCAGCGTATCAAATTTGTATGTTCAAAAACTCCTTGGATTAATATGAATAAGAATCAAATCTTCATATTTTCAATAATATTGACTTATGCATTCTAGGGAAGGTGAGGAAATGTCTTTGAAACAAACAACTGATACATTTTTATGTTCAGTATTTTAGACAAAATTCTATTTCACTTTATACTTCAAAAGTTCACCAATAATAGCTGGGAGTTTTTTGTGCACATAAATAATGTATATATAAATCGTTCCTCAGATGTCTTCTCCTTTTCTTGCACTCTTTAACTGACTATAATGTTACAGTTGTATACATGCTTACAAGTGTGTTATCTTTGTCTTCTCATTTTAGTCATGGACCACTGACATTGAGTGGTTTGGCTGAATAAGCTTCCAACAGAGGTGATTAACGAACTATGATACCGTGAGCAGTTACATTTGAACTCCTACAACAATGTGGGAAACTAGATGAGACCAGGCTGCTCTTGAGAATATGTTCTCCAGGAATCGCTTCAATGGACAGCATGGAGCAGGTGTTGCCCCAAAAGAAGGCACAAAGGCAAAAATCCATTCACCCAAAAAGAGGGCTCCGAACCCCAAGGTAGCACTAGTTATCAGGGGTAAAATACATCGTCTCTTGCAAGGTTCTGCCGACCATCATGTCCCAGAGTCCCACCTTTACTATGGAGGTATTGAGGAGGAAGAGGGGGAAACACAGGAGAGCCGAAAGGAGCACGGAAGCAGATATCCAAAGGTTGGCCCGATGGCTCAAGCTTATTCTCCAAAATTGTCAAATGGTAAAGGACATGGAGTAGCAGTGGGCCTACCATGTGTTGGAGAGGTGGAGCTTAATAGGGAAGGATGTTTAAGAATACCTTGCACTTTGCAGCAAAAAAGCAGCCGATCTCCAGGAAATCGGAAACGAATCTCCTTTGAGGGTGAACTTCGAGCAGCTCCTGAGCAAATGCAAACATGTCCACCCTACTGTCCGATAGACCCAGACATGAATGGAACTAAATTAGCAGGGGCAGCCAGAATGGAATTTACTTCACCCCGTATTCGGCCAAAGAGACCTTTTTCTACTGGTGACTGTGTGGACTACAACTTCAACAGAGCTCTGCCAGGCACACTGCTGGAAGAGGACGAAGATAAAGAGGAGGAGTCAAGTGCTATCATTGAGCACATTCTTAAAGAGCTAAGGGGGATCAACAAGATACAAGAGGAAATCTCTGACCTCAGGGATTATCTGACCTCAGTTCGAGGGTCAGTTGAGGAAGTGTCATCTTGTGTAGATGCTGTCTTGATGGAGATTGAGGGTATTCGTTCTAACAAGGCTGGTTCAGGGGTTCATTCAGGTACTTGGTCGGGGGTGGGGTGCAAAGATGGACCATCCACCCGAAGAAGGCCTGCCAGTGCGTATGGAAGTTTAGGGAGTGCAATGCCAAAGTCTGCTTCAAATCAATTCCCCCAGATCGGCAATGAGCGCCATAGCATCCATGGAGAATTGCTGTTATCAAGGCCTGAAGAGTCTAGTGTGTCACCAATTGCTGAATCAGTGGATCAACAGGATCTGGAAGAACCAGAAGATACCTCTGACCATAGCTCCGATATCCCAGTAGGTTCCATAGCCAGAAAGCTCAGCTTTGGCTACGTTGAAAGGCAGGATGGTCATGATTGTCAAAGTACCAGCTCCTTGTCTTCTGGTCATAGTGAGTCAGACCTAGAGAGACCATCCTCTAGTCATGGTACGAAACAGCAAAGAGCAGATGACAGCGAGGAACATTGGCCTAACAAGGGACCACCATATGGTGCCTCTGGGGAATCCGTGTGGCATAGGGAAACTGCTTACCGCAGAGACAGATGTCGAGAGGGCCATGAAGGTGAGAGCCCTCTTTGCTGTGAAGGAGCTGGTAGCTGGGATCACTACAGAGGTGCAGAACATCTCTCTCTTCGATCTGGTAAACATTACAACTCACCAGCTAGTACTTCTAGCAGGGATGAGTGGCGGTCACGGAGGAGAAGGCCTCAAACCATTTCTGCCATTACTGTTCCAACAGAAACAGACCTTGTAAAGCCCACTGCGGGATATGAATGTCCTGCTGATTGTTCCTACCATCAAAGTTCTGGTTATCATTCAGTTGATGGACATGATGGAGAAGGAGAGGAGTTTAACTATGGGCAATTAAATGACCCGAACTATACGACAGACAGTCATGTAGATAGTTATGAGGAAACGTATTCAGCATACGAAGATTCTTCAGTAGTGACATGGACTGAGGCATCCTTATGTACCACTGTGGCTGATGTGGATAGGGATTTTATTCAAGAAACTGGAGCCAACAATCAAAGCTTAGAACACCAAGTGTCTCACTCTGGCAGTGCCGATGTTCAAGCCGGTGGTTTCAATGTCAAGCGCATAAGCCGAGCTGTGCTGGATTTTAGCTCTGCCTTGCGGGGAGCATTGCGCAAAGTTGAAGTACCTGGAGCCCAGAATGATGGAGAGGAAGTAGACTTTGAAATATCTACGACTACTGAGCTGCCTACAGCTGACCTGTCTTTAAAACCTTTAGTCTATGAGGCACAATTTGAACAAACATGCAACAAAACCTTGAAAGGTGATTTGGTTAATAGTTGTGCTGTAGGGGAATTGAGCAAATACAACACTCTAGACAAATCAGATGTATTCTCTGTGGAGCCAATGATGGAGGAAGCCAAGAACAGCCTTACAGACACCTGTCAACACCCTTCTTTTTCGGACAAGATCCTTCCATTCCCAGATGAACTGTCAGTCTGCCATGACCCATATTCCAGTAGCACCTCAATACTGCCTCCACCTCATGGCCTTATAAAACAACCTGCTGAAGGTCCTGCAGATCAGACCCTTAAAACCCAGCTTTCTCAATGCACCACTACAGAATCCCTCTCGATCTCTTTTTCGGCTGATGAACGAGCAACACTAGAGGAACAGGGCGAATTTGAAGTGCCACTGCCACAGCATCCAGCCACAGACAAAGTAGCCCCAGAAGGCAAAGCAGAAGGTGATGCAGCAGATGTGGAGATAAGCCAGATGGATGAGCGCAGGCTGAAGTGCCTGAGGACCTTCCAGCAGATTCTCCGGGAGAAGAGGGAGACCCGACGCAGCCTTGCCAGTATGACTATGACCTTCTCTCAGGAGGAGTACGAACCAGGTAGTCATCGCTACATTTTAAGTTGGGTGCATCTTCTGTTTTACCAGAAAATAAGCCATCTATTAGCTTTGGTTGGATAGGTACACTAACAGTACATCATTCTTTGTTATTCCAACTATTCATGCTTTAATCATCGCGCAAGGTAAAAGAGCATGATGTTATTTAGATATTTCAATGTATTTGAGTGACTCATGTTGAAATGATTTTATCACAGGTAGTGGCTTCTTTGATCATTTCAACCCCGGCTTTTGCTTATCAGAGCCTCGAAATGTTGCAGAATCTCTTTGATCTGTATATAACCGTCAGTATCCTGTTTGAGTAATACGTGCACAGCTGTTTTGAATAAGATCCAGCACTTGGAAGTCCCTTAGCTATTTACTGCACCAAATGGTCCCTGCTGATACTATAATTCTTCTCCCCTCTTGGGACTAATGTATCACCTGCCACTCACTGGTCCCTTATTCTTCTTAGAGGCTCCAGCAGTAGCCATTTGCTGAATTGGAAAACATGAATTATCTCCTTGGAAAGCGCACATGACATAAAGGACGAAGGAGAAAGGATATATTAAGAGTCATTTTCATGATAAATTATACATGTTAATGAAACATTGTATGACTTAACGCCCCCTTCTATCTGTAAACTCAGAGGTGCAGCTGCTTTAAAAAATACCAGCACATTTATATCATAATGAATCATACAGATTATCTTGTTGTATCAGCATGCTGTTTCATATGATGAGTCAAACTGTTCCATGACTGTTTTTCTTTTTCTGTCCGATCTTTTTTTTCTGTCTTGTTCTGTTTTACAGATGGAAGTCAAGAAGGAGATCAGGTTACCTCTTTCATGGTTTCTCTCACATTAACAATTGTTACATGACAGCATAAAGAACGTTGTTCGTTCTGTTCAATTCTCTTTATATTTTGGACATTTCCACGTGTCAGTGTCTCTTAGTTCAAATTGTTTTCTTTCAATTTCTGTTGAATGCTCATTTGGTCCTGAAAATACCATGTGTCATTGTAAAGCTAATGAAATACATATAGGTTTAACGAGGCACCCTCAATACATCTGTGTACTATGGAGTCAATCTTCTTCCTGTCATAAACACAAAAATGCCATGCAGGAAAAGGTTAGTATTGATTACGACGCATGTTGATGAAAAATAATATTGATGTCACTATTGTATTTTCTTTACTAGCTGTCAGACCAGAGAAGTCAATATTTAGTGTGCTTTTACTGGGAGCATGTGTTGTTTGCTATGTGTTTACCTTACAAGGTGAAACCAGATTTATGATGTTCATTTATGTAGGGGGGGAAATATGATTGATTGAAAGGGCCTTGTTGGCATGTCATACTGAAACTCAACCAACCCAGTGCAGTCCCAGTGTTTCTCTCCTGTTGTTTTTTCATCTCACTTTCTCATTTCTCCTGTGCATGCTCCAGTGTGATGAAATTGTAAAAATCAATAAAGGCCTTCAAATGGCTAAATCAGTGACCTTTGACATTCTATTGCAGGGCCGAGATCAAGATGGGGACCCCAACAAGCACGCATGGGCCAAGCCAGGGTCAGTAGCACATGTTTTTGTTGCCTAATTGTGTGTCTGAAAAAGACTCAGATGATTCAGTGTTTGCAACTTCACTTTCTTCATTTACATTCTGGTGTGTGTGTGTGTGTGTGTGTGTGTGTGTGTGTGTGTGTGTGTGTGTGTGTGTGTGTGTGTGTGTGTGTGTGTGTGTGTGTGTGTGTGTGTGTGTGTGTGTGTGTGTGTGTGTGTGTGTGTGTGTGTGTGTGTGTGTGTGTGTGTGTGTGTGTGTGTGTGTGTGTGTGTGTGTGTGTGTGTGTGTGTGTGTGTGTGTGTGTGTGTGTGTGTGTGTGTGTGTGTGTGTGTGTTCAGGGGAAACACACCGTTTGGCATTGACAGCATGCCAGACCTCCGCAAGAGGAGGCCCATTCCCCTTGTTAGTGAACTGGTGAGTACATATCACTTAATATTTGTTTACAGACTTTTTTTGATAAATGTGACCAAATTATAAATATTTTGAATGTTTGCCTCCTTTTTTGAGACTTGTAGCACCTAGTGCCTTGTAGCACCTAGTGCCGCCTTATCACTTTGGATACATTTATACCCTTAATGCTTATTTCTATCAAATATAACTGTGATTCCAAGTGTGTCAATTGTAGATGACAGACCTTCATGGTAGCATTGTGTAAAGCTGATGAGTTGGAATATTATGAAAGAAAACTCTAAAGACCACACATTGTCACATTTCCACTGCATGCTACAGCACGGCTATACTTTACTTTTGACTAAGAGAAAGAAAAAAAAAGTACAAGCAATACAGTTATCACCTAAACCCTAAATACTGTAAACTACAAAAACAATAAAACCCTATATCGAGAATTTATAGACGTATAAATTCACACATTGTACATTTAAATTGAAAGCTCATTGGTTTACAAAATGAATGATAAGTCTAAACATTTTATTGAGATTAGTTTAATGTGTAAGCATAACCAAAATATGTTTTAAGTCACTAATTACTGACATACACATACTGTACCTGAAAATATTAAAAACATGACTACATTAAGTTAATGTGGTACTATGTTGAAATGTGTCATTGATAAACATGTCTTACCTAACCACTATGGGTGGAGCCACATCATTTCTACAGCTTCAATGCAAATATACATCCAAAAACACATGAAAAAACATCTTCAGCAACTTGACAAAACATGCGCAGTGTTTAATAAAAGCACTGCACGAAAAGCTGCAAATAAAAAACGCTGCCATGAACTCAATACACTATAAAACATGGATGCATACAGCTGGGAGCTGAGAGCTTGTCAGTCATGTTTCTTATTTAACTTTTGTTCCATAAACTAGTAACAAAATGTCCACGTGTTGGTTCGCTATGCTGCAGGATTTACGGCGTGTACCTTGTCAGTTTTTGTTTCTCCTTGCAACTGCTCTGCCCCAGGTTCACGGTCATCTCGGGGTTTTTATTTCAGCTTTAATTGCCTGTTAACTTTGGCCTCAGCATTGGAAGAAGCAAAGACAAGTCATGTTAACAAGCCGGCTGAATCACACCAGCGTCTGGAAATGTTACAATCAGCTTATTTGATCCTTCAGAAATGATTACTTGTAGTCTACTTTAAAGAAGAAAGATAGTTTAAAAAAAGAGAATTCCTGCAAAAGCACCCGCTGTGTGATTTGTGTGCTGACTAGCAGGATTCAAGTTGAACGTGGCTGATCCTCTCACAGGGGAACTTGTTTGTTTGTCTCTAACCTTTTCTGCCTTCTTGTTTTCTTTCCTTTCACATGTTGCCTCCCTCCATCCGCCGCCCCTCAGGCTATGGTGAGTAAAGGAGAAGTGAGATTTCAGCTGCCGTGTTTCAAAATGTATTTATTGCAAACTCTCTTAAGGGTCCTGATCGTAGAAAAGGATTTGATTTGTATTTGTGTGGAGGTTTGTTATGTCTTTTGTACTCACAGAAACATCAGTCATTGATCACCCATATTTGAAAATATTCTTACAAATACAAGAAACATCAATTCCTTCTTGTGAGTGCTTTCAGCTTTCTCTCCGAGGGTGCTTTAGCCTTTATTCAACAGGTGTGTCTTGCTTCGCTTCAGAGTGACAACAGCTCCTTTTTCTAAAATGCCCACCTGTCTCTCTAAACAAACTAGTGCTGATACATGTTATGGTAATTGTCTCGCATTGACTTTGAAGTACTTAAGGGAAGCACTTATCTTACTTAAGGGAGGCAGAGGTGTTCATCACTGGCTGCAGACTGACTGATTAGAGCTAGGAATATTCAGTCTCTGAGATCTAAGAGGCCTGACTCATCTCATTAAAGAGACTCCTTCCTGTTTGATTTGACGCAAGTCCACCAGAGGAAAGGGCACACTCAGCAGGGTCTCAGGGGGAAAAGGCACCGTTTTTAAATTCAATACCTAAACTTACACTAACGATGAAGAAAGAGAATCACAGATAAGAGACATGAACAAACACAAAGTTGTGCAGATGGAGCCAAGGATTGCTTTAAAAAAGAAATAAGAAGACCTGGCAACAATAACATAACATCTCACTCGCACTGAGGACGTACAAAGTACATCTACAATTAGGTTTTGTGATATAGTATTTATGATTGTAAGAGTCAAAATTCCTCACATAACTTGAAAGACCGGACTTATTCTTGACAGTAAGAGTTCTAATGTTCAAGGTATTCATGTTGTGGGGTAAAACCTTGAGTAGTGGATATGGATGTCTTTCACCACGTGACTTGTCTCTTTCTCATTGTGTTGCTGGCGTTTGATGCTTTTGCTTTCTTTGACGATGCAGTTTTGATCAAATATGGACTCTTAATATAAATGTTAGGAAAAAGGCTAGTGTCTGGATATCTTTTAATAAAACCACATTTCTTCACCTACCAGCAATGTCACTGGAAGGACATAACATGTAGGACGTTTCATATCCCGTAGTTCCAACACCGCACCATGGCTTAGACCAACCCAGAAACAGGTGCCATCATCCACCTGTATCCTGGTGTAGCAGATAAATGGCAGTGATCACTTTAACGCAGGGGTGTCAAACTCAAGGCCCGGGGGCCAAATCCGGCCCGCGACTTCATTTCATGTGGCCCCACAAGAGCTTGCAAATAATATAATATGTTTGTTATACGGTTACATGCCGATTTACAGAAGCACGTTGCCCATAAACTACATGTCCCACAATGCATCTCAAATTTGACTTTTTTCTTCTAAATATGCCTTTTTTCTCAGAATTTACTTTTTTTTCAAAATGTTACTTTCTTTTTCAAAATGTCACTTTTTTTTAATTGTGCTTTTCTTTTCAAATCATTTTGTGACATGCGCACTGAAGAGACTTGCCATTATTTGCCCTAGACTTCTGCTTTCAGACGTAGTTAATTATGAAGTTATTACCCTATCCGATAATAATCCAATGCAGAGGCAATGATGTAATATAATACATTATTTTAAATATATTAAATATTTATATATGTATTTTTATATAGTCTTAAAGTTACACCCGGCCCTTTGAGTGCAACCATAATGCGAATGTGGCCCGTGATGAAATTGAGTTTGACACCCCTGCTTTAACGTAATGAAAACTGAAAGCATGCATTGTGAGATGCTGTGAGCCGAGCTACAGGGGGTTAAAAAAGGGATAATTCCGACTGTAGGTTGTCCCAGCTTTGAACTGCTGCTGTAGGATGAAAAATGCATTTGAACTTCCGTATTTAGTTTATGCTGGAGGAGATCAAAGGCTTTCCCAACCATCCTGCTACAGCACTTTGGCAAACTTCTCTTCATCCACTCATAGCATAACACAGAAAACTGAAATGGGTGCAGTGGGCAATTCCATTATACACTGTTGTTGTAAATGTGCGTTACGTTACACGTCCATTTTGTCAGGATTAAAAACCACTGAGTTGACAACTTTCACTACAGAGCATGACAAAAAAATGACAGCTACGGTTCAGGCATCAGCTCCCGGTCAGCCAGTTATGTGCAGCCCTGCATATATCCTATTGCTCTTTTAACTTTGAAGATTTCCACAACCTTCAAAGTTAAAAGAGCAACACATTACACACCAAGATGAATGTCCTGGATTGCTTGACTGAAAGTTGTATTTGACTTTCTTTTCTTTTGATACCTTGTTTGTTTTTCTGCTTTGTTTTTCTCTCTCCATGTTTATCACTGATGCTTTTTGTATATTGTTCTCGTCTCTTGCTTCTAGTCCATGATACAATCCAGGAAAGCTGGACTCGCCCACACACTGGCCACACGGACGTCCTTGAAAGACGAAGAGCTTGTGAGTGGCAACATTCATATCACACACACAGACACACACACCAACAAACACACACACACACAGCTTATCCTGACGTTATGATGGTATCGTAATCTACAGAAAGACCTGCTGTCACCTCAATGCCAACTACTCATCCAGACAAATCTTTACACATATTTTACACATTAATACTCCCCTACTGCCTGCCTGTTACACCAATATGACTCCTTTATTACAGGCATGTTTCACCCGTATTGCACTTGTATTACACCCTACTGTAATTATACCCTTTTGACACTGTTATTTCAGCCATACAGTATGGGACAGTTATTGCACCAATATAAGACCCATGTAACACCAATATTACATCGTAATTACACTGTTATTACACATATTTTACAAATAGACACAGCCTGTGAAATGGCTGTATCCCCAAGGATCCAGAAACCATTTAAGAGTTATAAAGCTGTTTGTTGAAGATCCAAAATACTAAAGGATCTAAATCTTGTCATCTTTAAGCAGCATCAGGGTTTATTGGAGACATGATCAGCAATTCCTGACATTAATTTTTGTAATATCATCGTTTTTTGTGTTTGCGCCGCTTACGTCACCGTCAAAGAGGCGTTTCAGGGGGGGGGGGGGAGTGTGTGGGATAGAAACCCCTCCTGGAGGGAGCTTTGGGATTTTAGCCTTTGCAGACCATTTACATGCACACAAAACCTATACGACACACTACAGGAAAGGGAAAACTCAAAAAGCGTAATGGGGCTTCTGTGAAAAGAAATTCACAATTAAATCTGCACTTGATATTTATAAACAGATGTTTGTGTTTGATTGTAATACAAGGTAAACAAGAATGATATTTATGGTCATTCAGATTCTACAATTGAGCGCATAAACTGACATGTATACCAAAAACGTAACCATAGACAACACGCATATGCCTTGTAGGTTATTGACCTCCCCATATTGACAGATGGGCGTTACAGAATACAGGAAAGATATTAACAGATTCATAACGTTAGCTGTTCCATCATTTGATTCGCTGACAGATGGAAACAGCATATGTACAGAAATGTACACAAAACATTTTGTTCTGACTCATGAACACAGACACTATTGACAACCTGTGAAAAATGTGAGCGAATGATGCTAAAATAAAAGTTTGAGCCATCCATTCAACCATATGTTTTAAATTATAACAATAATATATAGCCATAGTGGAAATGCAATTATATTAAAAGCTTTCTTTATACAGGATGCTTTATAGTGACAAGGAAGTATATCAAAGGTAATAGAATAAGGTAAAAGCACAGAGAAAAAAAGTCAAAAGGATGGAAGATTTTAAACAACGCAGATTAGATCAATACAACTCAATGCAGTTAGAAGCAGGTTGAGTGGATTTAGAGGCAGAGATGACAGAAATTAAACCCACTGAAGAAGGTATTGTTTGTCTTGTTCCCTGCTCTTGAAACCACTGCAATGTCCTCCATAATGGGAAATAAGAAGAAGCCTTGACTCACATTTATCTTCTGTTTTTGCCAAATCAAGCTGGGCTTCTAGTCAAGGTGTCCTCTCATCTTGTGGAGATGTGTTAACCTCCTCCCACTCTCCTCCTACGCTGGGCAACAGCAGAACTCAATTATTTAAATGAATAAAAGCCAAGAATGATAGAAACACAAATTAGCACTGTTGTAAAGAGGCCCTATTGTGCTTTTGGGGGGTTTTCCCTTTCCTGTATTGTTATATGTTTTTCTGTGCAGAGGCTAACATCCCAACGTTTAGCCATGATAAGCTAAGGGTCTGGGCATCTGTAAGCAGTTGACCAATCAAAACGGAGCATGCCAGCTGACCACTCAGGGCAGACTGGGCTCTGGTTTCAGACAGAGGGTGAAAAGAGGTGCTGCAGCACGTATGAGGAAAACATGAAGACCTTTTTAAAACATTAAAGCATGTAATCACGTCACAATAGAGGCACAACATATAAATATGAACCTGCACATGGGCATGATATGTCCTAAAAGAATTGTATCGCTTTGAAATGATCTTTCCTTAAAGCATGTGCAGGAAGAACATTATTGTTGCGTATGTAATTCTTTGCCTTTCCATAGTTGTTCTCCCCTTCTTTCTTTCTTCACCTCTCTCTTGTGTTACCTCTCCTGCCCTCTCTCACTGTGTTGTCCTTTGTCCATATCCTTCTTCTCACGTCATCTCACACTTTTCTTTCATTCTGTGGTCAATCTCTGTCCTTGGATAACTTCTCCCATGGCCTTTCTCTCATATGGCTTTTTGATTCATCTCCGTCTCACACCCTCCTTCTCTCTTGGATCCAACAGAAAAACCATGTGTACAAGAAGACCCTGCAGTCTTTGATCTACCCCATCTCCTGCACCACTCCACACAATTTTGAGGTCTGGACGGCTACTACACCCACCTACTGCTACGAGTGTGAGGGTCTGCTGTGGGGCATCGCCCGGCAGGGTATGCGCTGTGCAGAGTGCGGGGTCAAAGTGCATGAGAAGTGCCAAGAGCTGCTGAACGCCGACTGTCTGCAGAGTGAGTACATTTAGCAACATTATTCCCTAGAGTTCATTAGATTTAAAAATAATAATATGTGAACTTGAAAAGAACGAGGCCTTGAGGTTTTCTTTTTTGTTATAGAGTAAAAATTAGAAAAAAAATGTGTTTAACTTTTGGTTAGTTACCATTAATTGTAACACAGCACATAATTGTTATCCTTCGAGCGGGTTCAAGTGCGAAACAACGGCCCCAAACATGTACACAAGGAGCCGTGCCAAAACACATGCACATGAAGTTACAGCTTCAAAAACTTGACAACACATGTTGTCAAGCGCTACATAAACTAAACGGATCTGCTCAAAGCGTGACACTTGGCTAACTTTATAATCCCCGAATTTCTGTAAGCGCTCCAATCCCAGCTGTGTGCGTCACTTTGTAGTGTGCTTATTGCAGCATTTTGTTTTTGCAGCGCTTCCAGTAAACAGTGCGCATGTTTTGTCAAGTTGGTGAAGAAGTTTCTTCATTTGCTTGTGTTTTGGGCTGGTTTTGTGCGTTTTCACCCGTCGACCGACGTAATATAAGGTACTAGTTATCATTATTAAAATGCTCAGTGTAGTAACCTACAGTATGAAGGACACTCTTGATGTTTGAGAAGTTGTGACATACATAAAACCATGTCAACATGTCCATATTTTGTAAGTGGTTACCATATAGAGATTCACCCCATCTCAAAAGGTAATCGTTTTCTATTATTGTTACTTTTATATCTATGATATGACCTTTTGAACGAAAGTTTTCAAAAATTGCCCGTGCCAGAGCTTACAACAATTGAGTTGAGCCTTGGAAAGTGTTGCTAGAAGAAACATTCGGCCCTCGCTTCATCGAGTGAAAGTAAGGGAGGTTGACAAAAAAAAACGTAGGGGCATTTGAAAACCTTACTGTTACGCGAAAAGGAAAATCCATCACTAAAACATCATTTGAACATGTTGCTTCTAGTTTGACTTTTTGTTCACCATTCACCTTTCCCTTCCTGTTTCATTCTTCTTTGTTTTCCCTCAGGGGCGGCCGAGAAGAGCTCCAAGACCGGGGCGGAGGACCGGACGCAGCACATCATCATGGCCATGAAGGACAGGATGAAGATCCGCGAGAGGAACAAACCGGAGATCTTCGATGAGATCCGAAGCGTGTTCAATATCTCCAAAACGATCCACGTCCAGCACATGAAGAGCATCAAGCAGAGCGTCCTGGACGGCACCTCCAAGTGGTCGGCCAAGATCACCATCAACAGTATGTCCAATGGAATTTTAACTTTGAAATGTAAAAATAAATGTGAATAATTACCTAGATACATTAGTTGGGAGTATTAAAGGAGACATGTCATGCTTTTCCGGTTATTGCCCGTCCCCTTGTGTGTTATGAAGGTTTGTATGCATGTAAGCGGTGTGCAGAGTCAAAACCCTCAAAGTACTGTAGCAAGTACAACTCTAACACAGAAAATACCTCCCCAAAACGTCTCATTGGTGAAACGTCACTGTCCATTTTTTACTTCCTGGGTGCTTTGTCGTAGAAGCACCCAGTAGCCACGCCCAGAACTATGACGCGATACGGTCATGCGGTACCCGGAACCAAATGGGCCAATCCGTGGAGCCGTTACGTCTGCGGAGCTGTTACCTTAAGCCCCCGCTGATTGGTCCAAATTGACCAATCCACGGACTTCCTCACACACTCCGTGCAGGCAGCTCTGCTGATCTCTCCTCCCTGGCTGCAGGCTGATTACAGACAGTTGGGAAATTCTCTCTGCAGACCCATTCTCACAGCGTTTATCAACCTTCTTCTTACTCAATATCAAGCCACACTTATTGTTTTTACTTCGGCTGTGACTTTGTGTGTGCTCAGGGTGAGTTTGGCTGTGTTTCGCTGTGTATCGCTAAACAAGGAAATCACACCTCCACGGAGCTCAGTGCGATTCACAACGTCCCGACTGGTCCCGACCAATCGGAGCACACTGTGCTCACAGGGAGGGGGGGCAAGAGCTGCAGCGAGCCGTTTAGTGGAGAAAGTGAATACACATACTTCACAGAGATGCTGTATGCGGAACCAATGTGAGTTTGGAAAATTGCACGGTATAAATCTATTCTAGTAGACCTCAACAATGGAATTATGATCAGTGGAAATGGCCATGACACCTCTCTTTTAACAGTCACTATGTTTTAGTTTTAGAGGACAGAAAGCGCTGCAGCGTCACCATATTGTCCTTTTCTCTCTTTTCTCTTATGGCTATTGAAAGACACAACACAAAAAAGCATAAAAAGTACTTTTCAGGAAAGAAATCTAAGAAAGGTTGAACCTTCACACTTTCAGGAAAAATAAACCTCTTAAATGACGCCTTAAAAGTAATGCAGATAACATCATCAAACAAATGCAAAAACACCACATGTATAAGCACTGACTGGCAGACATGACCTACAGTTAGACAAGAGAAGCTTTTGCAACCTGTCGTTCCTTTTACTTCGTCTTTCTTCATCACAGCTAATGCACCTGCTGGACAGGCCTGTAGCAAGTGCACACTGTGTCTAAGTGTGTCCACACTTGTGCTGTGTGTAGACCGTATCACACTCATATCTCTGTGAAGTCGATCTGCAGACTGAACTCAAGGTGACATAGCCTTTTATACTCACCTGTACCTGATGAGATAAGAATCGTTTTTGTATAAAGTATTATGTCCATCCAAATAGCTAATTAAGTTTTTGCTAAATGCTACAAAACATATTCATTCATAAATGATTCAAAGGAATGCTTTACAACTATAAGTAAACTGATATGTAATGTGAAGTTAAGAGATAAACATTAAATAAGCAGGCTTCGAAACACATGTGTTTGAACATGTTGAACTGTATTGCTGTGGTAGAATGTTAGCAAAGGTGTAGCTGCATGCTAACAGAAGTTAAAGCCGTGGTGCCCTCAAGAAACCAGCACGGTTCAAATCAAATTCTGAGACTTTTAGCTTTCCCCAACATCAATACCTAAAAAAAGAAACCATCCCACATTCCTGGAAGTTTTTCCTTTCATTTGACAGTCTGAACTTTAAATAAACTTCAACTGCTTATCCACGCTTTACTCATTTGAAAAGGAAACGGGTCACCACCTTCCCTTCTTCTCCTTTTACTAAACATGACTGCTGCTGTTACCAAAGCAACCACACTCATCACCTCATATAGTGGCAGCGATTACACCTTGTCTCCCCTGATCACCACGCATGACCTCCATTAAAGACAGGCACTCAGAAGGCACTTTGTTTCAAACTCATTCATGGAAATGGAAATGGTTAAAGGCGACCTTTTATGCTTTTATCTGGGGTTCCCTCTCCTGTAGTGTGTTGTGTAGGTCGTTGTGCAGGTATATGGTCCGCAAAGGCTAAAACCCCTCCAACACACTGAATGGTTAGCTGGCTGGCTCTGTTGTGATTGGACTCCTTTGTTTACTTCTATGACATAATGATATCACTACGTTACAATCACGCTTCTTTTGGCTAGCGCTTCAACACATTGTACATGATAGTCTAAAGTCAAGAAGTTGACCAATCACAACAGAGCTGGCCAGCTAACCAATCAGAGCAGACTGGGCTCTGGTTTCAGACAGAGACAAATAAAGACCTGAACATTAAAGCATGGAAACATGTCACAGTAAAGGCGCAAAATACAAACCAGAAAATGATCATAATGAGGCCTTTTTAAGATGAAGAAATCAAGCGAGATTCAGAATTACCATTGTGCCTAAAGGCATCACACTTTTTTATACTAAAGGTTTGCTCAAGAATGTTTGTAAAGTTGTCTCTCCTCCAATGGAGTAAATACTTTAAAGAAGTTGTATTTTTCTGTACAAAGATTAACGAGTTTAAACCCTGAATGCCATTATATACATCCTGAAGCTTTAGCTAATGTTGTGCGCTAAAACATAGTGGAGAGAAAAACTTACAAACAACATTTTAAAGGGGTCTTAAGTGGTTAGTTGTTTTTGTGCTGGATCCACCCCTTTTTCTTGGTTTTTCATCATTTATTTTCTTGCATTTTTCATTACAATTCAATCATGTCCCCCATCTGAGATACGTATACTCAGAAATACTTTCAACTCAAATTCAGTTCAGTCAAATTGATTTCAATCAATCAATCAATGTTTATTTATATAGCCCAATATCACAAATGTTACATTTGTCTCAGTGGTCTTCACAGTGTGTACAGAATATCAGTATGACAATACGACACCCTCTGTCCTTAGACCCTCACATCACAAGGAAAAACTTCCAGAGAAAACCCAGTTTAAAGGGAAAAATGGGAGAAACCTCAGGGAGAGCAACAGAGGAGGGATCCCTCTCCCAGGACGGACAGACGTGCAATAGATGCCGTGTGTGAATTAAAAAGATAATACATTTGCAACATAGGTAGTCCAAATGTTTGGAAATGCATGTGTGTATAATAGGAAGATGAATCCACGAGGATATCCATCCAGGACCTTATGATCCAGGACCACAGCCACGACTCAAGATCCAGCGCTCGCGATCCAGGACACAGGACCGCAGGATCATCCATGACTCCGGATCCCGGCGTATATAGACACCAAAAAGAAAGACATTTGGGGAAGCTGGGTTAATCGGAACATGAGAGTACACAGGGTATAGACAGAGAGAAGGAAGAAGTAAGATGTCCCCCGACAAACTAAGATTTAGATTCAAATTGATGCTGGACTGACAGGAGATGCTCGGGAGAGCTCTTTGAAAACACAATTGATGTCACAAGGGAATATCTGAACCGATTACTATTCAAAACCCTTTAGCAGAGATCAAATGCGTCCGTCACTGACACTGAATCAACTGATGTTGAACTCTTTAGTGTCCTATATGGTAAAAAGTTAAACGTTCAAGTCTAACATTTCTAGCAGGTGTTACAATAATTTGATTACTATTCTGCTCATTTTCAGGTTCATATTTATATGTTGTGTCTCTACTCTGACATGTCTTCATGCTTTAATGTTCAATAAGTGCTTCATTGTTCTCATACTACCTGTGCTGCAGCATCTCTTTTCACCCTCTGTCTGAAACCAGAGCCCAGTCTGCTCTGATTGGTTAGCTGGCTGTCTCAGTTTTGATTGGTTAACTGCTTATAAATGTCCCGCCCCTTAGAAGTGTGCTGGCGTCAGATATACAAATGTGCAGTCCCTACCCCGACCTGCGGATATATGTTGGCAATGTCATACCTACTGTCTCCCCCTTTCGATGCTGGATCTCTAAAATATATGACGTACGCAAGTGTGTGCATGTTATGCCAGGGATGAATCGATCCGATGAATGCCTTAAACCTACCATATTGGATATTAGCCCGTTTCAATGGGCTCCTTAATCCTGAGCCGTCTATTATGACCTCCTGTTACCTTACATTGAAAAGTTGTTTTTGGTTCTGGACCAACGTTTAAACTCCTCTGTTGCCTTGTGACCTTTAATCATAGAGAAATGTCCCGGCTCATGAACCTTGACTTTCCATCACTCAACACAGTTTGTCTGCAGCTTGGAAGACAGGCAGGCGTTCTTTATCTGTACGCCGTTTAAGCCAGAATGTCCCAGATACGTCTCTGTATTTTATTTGTTTTATTTAAAATTCAGCAACTTGGCATTTCGGCTTGTATGATTGAGGTAAACTCAAGGGCCGATGTTTTTTCGTTAAAGCCACATCACTGCTTCTTGTCCTTTTTTAAATACTTTTGATTGCCTTGTGCGCGGCAAAGCAAAACATCGGGGAACGGTTCTTTGAGTCACTTACTGAGAAATGTTGTTACCCAACACCTGCCTGAGTCATATGTGTTACGAGGCTTTGCATAACTGTGTGTGGGTAATATCTGTGTGTGTGTGTGTGTGTGTGTGTGTGTGTGTGTGTGTGTGTGTGCGTGTGTGTGTGTGTGTGTGTGTGTGTGTGTGTGTGTGTGTGTGTGTGTGTGTGTGTGTGTGTGTGTGTGTGTGTGTGTGTGTGTGTGTGTGTGTGTGTGTGTGTGTGTGTGTGTGTGTGTGTGTGTGTGTGTGTGTGTGTGTGGGCGTGCGTGTGTGGGCGTGTGTGTGTGTGCGTGCGTGCGTACGTGCGTGTGTGCGTGTGGTAAAGAGTAGGTGTTTGTTGTTCTTATGCAAGTTTCACAGTCATTCACGTTCTGCATGTGTGTAATCAGTCGTCAGTGCGCAGGGTCTCCAAGCCAAGGACAGAACAGGCTCCAGCGACCCGTACGTCACCATCCAAGTTGGAAAGACCAAGAAGAGAACAAAGACCATCTACGGCAACCTGAACCCGGTCTGGGAGGAAAAGTACAGCTTGTAAGTTCCACCTGGTTGTGAAGCTCAGCTGGAGCTCTCAGAGGTCTGGCAATGAAGAGCTGACACAATCACTTTACAGCTGTCAGATCCTTTAACTTATAATGATCGGTCAGATGTTTTGATGGGGGGTTGTATGAGGTACTTAAACATAGACCTACAGTACATAGCAATCGTCACACCCCAAGTTTTGGTGTGGAGTGGAAGTGCCAAACTGAAGCCATGAGCAATGTACTTTAGTGTACTGGGTGACAGATACACATACTAGTACTGCAGAAAGCTGTAACAATCTTTAACAAGTAGATACAAGCACCAACATGTTCATGTTATGTAAAACAATGGATTATTGCAAAAAACTTTTTTAAGCTCCAACAGGAACTATGATTGTATTTCTGTATTTACAAGACATAACTTTGACACAGTATGATCCTACTGTATATTCAAATGTATTCACTGCAACATAACAGTACATTGGTTAAAAGGCAAATACAGTACACCATCTGAGCAACATTTTCTCTAATATGTCCGAGCATCAGTAGAAACATAATGCCCTCTTTATATATACTTACTCCTGGCACCTGCAGCTGCATAACACTTTACAAAAAATGACATTTCTAAGCCTTCATTAGCGGCAATCTTGGATTCCTTTTTCAAAGGAGCAACCTCCATGGAGTAAATGTGCCAATTTTAGTACTTGTATACACTTATGAAAGATGTCCCTGATATATTCAATTATCTGCAGCACTAACTGTACCTTAGCCAAATAATAGAAAATCCCACCCAAGAAAAACATTATATAAAATAGAATATTTGTACTGCTTTATCTGGCCATCAGACAGCCCTTTCCGATGGCCAGTTAAAAAAACCTTATTTCAACTTGTGAGTTGAAATGGCTTTTGCAATAAAATAAACGTTAAAAGAAAAAAAGTGTAAGGTAGACATCCCAAAACAAGAGGTTTTAGCCAAAATCTAAAATATGTTTTCTCTTACAAATCATCACATTGATGCTTACTAGGTAGTTACTACAGAATAATAGTCAGGCACCCATTTTTCAAGTATTTGTTCACATGTGTTAATGTCACCCACCTGTCCTCTGTCTCCACAGCGAGTGCCACAACTCATCAGACCGTGTCAAGCTGCGAGTTTGGGACGAAGACGATGACATCAAGTCACGAGTAAAGCAGCGCTTGAAGAGAGAGTCTGACGACTTCTTGGGCCAGAGCATCATCGAGGTCCGAACTCTGAGCGGAGAGATGGACGTCTGGTACAACTTGGGTATGTAGCCGGGCGTGGTTTGCATTCCGCGCAGCCAATCAGACATAGGAACCTTTTTCTCCCACGAAAGTACCTGCTCTCTCGCAGGGACGGAAAAGGGGGTAAAAAAGGTTCTGATGAACTAATTTTAGTTTCGGAACTATATCGGAACTAAAGTGGGAAAAGTACCGCGGTGTGAACGCGCCTATTGGAACAATGGGAGACATGGTGTATTTCTGTTATGGTATTCTAGACATAGGTGTCATGTGTACTGAGGATGTGTCCACCACTCGATAAATATCATTTGTTAAAAATGTTCTGAGACGTAGCTTACAACAACAAATCTTAACCAACAAATTAAGACATTTAAATGTAATAATCATAGCAAAAATAAATGTGCACTGTCAACACAAAGTCTGTGTGTGTGCTTCTCCACTCGCAGAAAAGAGAACAGACAAGTCGGCGGTGTCTGGTGCTATTCGCCTTCAGATCAGTGTGGAGATCGAGGGAGAGGAGAAGGTGGCACCCTATCACGTACAGTACACGTGCCTTCATGAGGTAACACACACACACACACACACAAGAATACACACACATGCACACTGATACTTTAATGAGGTACACAAAGAACTCCTTATTACTACCACATCTAAATCAAGTATACACTTATTATTTAGTGTGTAAAAACAATTAGGATTATTTCTAATGAACAAATAAATAATTCATTCCAAATTCTTAGGATTATACATTTTACAATGATATATTAGACAAGAAATCAGCAGCAAATTCTCATATTTGAGAAAAAGAACGTGTGAATGATGCATTTGAAACAATATGTAACCGACATGTTTGTAGATAATGTTCCTGCAGATCACTGATGCTAATACAACAATATTTGACTCATTGATTAAGTACTACATGTATTTTTCAGTAAATCGGACATTAATTGACAGTTTTACTAATAACTTTGTAGGGTCAACAGAGATGCAGGTTTGAATCTTTAAATTGAAAGCCTTTTAAATTACTTTAAATAGTTTTTTAGGCTTTTTAAATTAACAGACACTTTCTGGGTTTTATCAAATCAAATCAAATTTTATTTTTATAGCACATTTAAAAACGATTTTCGGTCGAGCCAAAGTGCTGCACATGCAGATAATAAATAACACATTACTACGATGTAAACAGAAGACAATAAATTACAACAGCAAATATAAAAATCATACACAGGGAAGTGTCATGAGTCGTGCTCTGCTATGATTAGAAGGCCAGGGTATATAATTGTGTGTGTGTTAATGGTCTGCAAAGGCAAAAATACAAAATGTCCTCTCTCCCACACACTGGAAAAGAAAACGCTGCATATAAGCGCTATGCCAGACACACCTCAATTGGACTCCTTTGTTTTCTTCCATAACGTGGTGACATCACTATCACTTCTATTAGCTAGCGCTCCAACACATTGTACGTGATTTGCTAAGGGGCGGGACATCTCTAAGCTAACCAATCAGAACAGACAAAAATAACGCAGGGTTTGAACATTCAGGAATGTAAACATGTCACAGTAGAGGCACACAATATATGATTTGAACCTGAAAATGATCAAATATATCCTCTTGAAATTGTGAATAGTGAGAAAATAAGAACAACTAAGTAATTTCTCAACTGTGAAGAAGATCTTCAACAGCATATACTGTAAAGCCATCTTTAACACTGTTGATGTTGTCTTGTTCTCCCAAAAAAAATGTCTTCTGTAGAACATGTTCCACTTCTCCACGGACATAGAGGGGGGCGGCGTCGTGAAGATCCCAGCGGCTCACGGAGACGATGCGTGGAAGGTTTACTTTGATGAGTTACAGCAGGAAATTGTGGACGAGTTCGCCATGCGCTATGGCATCGAGTCCATATACCAGGCCATGACGTAAGCTCAGTGTGTGTGTGTGTGTGTGTGTGTGTGTGTGTGTGCGTGCGTGCGTGCGTGCGTGCGTGTGCGTGTGTGTGTGTGTGTGTGTGTGTGTGTGTGTGTGTGTGTGTGTGTGTGTGTGTCGTTGTAACGAGAGGTGGGAGGAGCTCTCATGAACTATAACCAGCTTCTAAATGTGTTTATCACATCAAATTAGAAAGGATGACCTTTCACCTCAAAGATTGCCAGGCTGTTTGATCCGATCATTGTGGGCAGATGGAGACAGCCTTAATGAGCACGCACACATTTATTAATGTTGTGATTTGACCTTAAAGGGACAAAGAGGGCCTCTGAGTTTATCTTGTGCAATAGAGAAGCACACAACAGATAATATAATCACGCTAGGCAGACTTGAATACAGTGAAGTTGTCAGCATAAATTGCTCGGACTACAGTATGTCCCAGTGGAAATGGATAAAAGGAGCGAATCAATAACTCGAAAATGGTAATTAAAATACACTGTGGCTGTTATAGAAAAATCACATCTTACTGAAAGCACTCTAAACCTCAGCAACATTTTTGTTTATTTACAGGAACAGACTATTAATGTCTGTTTTCCTGGATCCTACACAAATGACTGCATGAGTTGAAACATTCTCCCAATAAATCATAATAAATGAAGTGTTCTCAGCACAGAGCTGAAAACACTTCCATTAGGAAAAACGTGCTGCACTTCAAAAACGATGCAAATATAAAAATACAAATGTTTAAAATTACATTCAAATTAAGAAACATCTTCTCCAACTGGTAATTATTATAAAAACTTACACAAAGTCAAAAGGATTTTCAACCTTCAGTAGTTGATTTGTCTTTTTTAGTGTTATTTATACATTTATTATTATTAGCATTGCAAAATAAATGCAATATACTAAAGAAACAGTATAGGGAGGTATAGGGGTAAACAACTAAAATCGTTAAAAAAGTTAAACTTTGGGGTTTCTGTACTTGTAAGATAAAAGAGCTATGAAAAAATAATAAATAAATAATGTAAATAAATGAGTTTATCTAAAAGGAAAAAAAGGAAAATTATGCAAAAATGCAGAAATGAAAATGCTTATATTTATTATTGATATGTTATCTTTATATTTTCCCAAGTATTAATCCATGACTTCAGAGTTGTGCTGACATTAGGGTTAGGGTTAGATTTATATATATTTTTCCACAGATTATTTTTGCAGACATTTTAAATGAAAAATGTAGAATAAAATAATTTCTCACTATTAAGGCCGAGATGTTTCTTTTTTAAATTAGTTAATATGTCTTAATAACATAATGCAAATGGACTGTTTCATGTTAAAGATGCAACTGATATATTAATGTTATTAATCCATGGCAGTTGCAAAAATGGCCACACTTGTGATCCACCACTTTGACTCCCCTTATTCATTTGAGTTGGTTTTCCTCCCGCCTCTCTGTCTATCTTCTCTCTCTCATCTCCAATTATGCCAAACCCTTTACTCCCTCCACCCTCCTTGATCTCCACAATTTATGTCATCTGTCCTCACGTCCTTTGAACTTTCCGTCTGGCCTCTTAATGTCTTCCTCTCAACTCTTCTCTCCTTTGCTACATCTGTCTCATCCTCCCACCATGTCCTCACCTTTTTACCTCTTCAATCTCCTTACATTTCCCTCCTTCCAAACGTGCTAACCCTCCCTCCTTTCCTTTACTCCTCAGCCATTTCTCTTGCCTGTCCTCTAAGTACATGCTGTCAGGGGTTCCGGCAGTGATGAGCACACTACTGGCCAACATAAACGCCTTCTACGCCCACCCAACCGCCTCCACCAACGTCTCCGCTCCGGCCAGGTTTGCAGCCTCCAACTTCGGGGTAAGTGGTCACCACACGCAATAAAATAAACACAGAAAAGTCTTTCCAACACAATCTGACTTATCAAGATGATCCTTTTTTGTTTGTAAAGCAACTTTTGATGCAAAGACTGATGTGCTTATCCCGCTTATTATCACGTTTATTACGCCACTACCTACTACTGTACATAAACCAACGATTTGATTCACAGCACTGATTTTAAAAGGATTTGATTGATTTCAAAATAATCGTATTGCAATTTAACATAACTTAAAATGAACAGCGGCTCTGATCGAGGTTTTCTGTAACTATCCGAGTCTATTCACATTTTATTTTCCATTAACTAGTCTTTAAACAATGCCAGCGCCCATACCGTTTTCCTGTTAGTGTTTACCTCCTGTCTGTCTTCTTCTATTTATTTCCAGCGCTGTCTTTTAACCTCTCTCCTTCTCTTGCACTCTTTTACTTGAGGTGTTAAGCCATCATGAATTAAAAGTTTCGGTATATCCACAAATAAAAAAAGGAATATTCCAAACGACCTACTACTGCACATAGTCACTTGATCCAACTTGTCAACTTGTTCTCCAAAGCAGAGTTCTGTTAGCGAAAATGAACAACCTCTGAAATGTCCAAATTGACATATCAGAATCGAGTATTCATCTCTCAGCCGTGTAATAAAGGCCAAAAAAGACACTTCACTGTGCCACAGAAAACGACCTCATCAATCTAAACGTGTTGATGAGGCTAGTGATCAATTATTTGTACTGTTGGGAAATGACCCAACATCATCAGTGGTGGTGCTCAAAAACCTTTGACATACATTATAGAAGTCAGTCCCAAGTTACTTCTTAAACACTACTGATATTATTCTGATAAAGCCTGGGCAGTCTCTCAAAATGACCCCGATGTGAATATTGGTCGCATCTCAATCACAGGTCAAAACAATGACAGTGGCACCGCCTTGGGAGGAGCTGCAATATTCTCGAGACGACATGTTTACCTTGTCAGTTGTTTGTCCTTCCAGAGCACTGTAGATACACAGCAGCAAAGCATCAAGGCATTTTTTGAAATGCAGATGGTGATTGGAATGATTGAATTGGATTTCAGGCTTAAAGCACACACACCGCAAGGAGTTCAGACATTCAGACAAAATAATAAAAAACAGACTTTTATAGAAGCTGGGGAAAAAAGAATTAATTAAATGAAGGTGAGAGATGTTTGAATAAGCCTTAAAGCTACAGTTTGGTTGACACCGTTTTCTTACAGAAGGTGACCCAGTTTATATGTCAAATTTCAATATTCCATGACTCCCTGTTTTTACTTATTAGTGCGAATGCTGTATACAGCATTCCACTATACAGTAGTTATTCTGTTTCTTTATTCTTCAACTTCATCTTCTTCTTATTTAGTGTGAATGCTGTTTACAGCATTCCACTATAGTTCTTCTTTTCTTTATTAGTGTGAATGCTGTTTACATATACTATAGTTCTTCAAATCTTTAATCTTCTTCTTCTTATTATTATTTCAACCAATATTTTGCCATTGAATAACTTCTGCATAATTTCAGCTACAGAAACCATTAAAATATCAAACTATTCAGCCTTTTCAGCACCACTTTAATCTTTTTCTAAATATTTCATACTTTTCAAATGTTCAGCTTTTTAAACTCTTTTTTAACATGGAACTCAATGGGAGGAACCTTCAAATCCTCTTTTACCTACACCTTGCGTCGAATGCTACTCCTTCCACATACTTCCAGCTAGAGACTTCATTTAAACTTTAACTTCTAATGATCACAAGACCTTCAGCTATATAACGTGTTCTTCAGATTTTTGATATCTTTTACACTTTTTGAGATATTTAACTTAGTTTGGAGCTTGGTAAAGAGGCTTTCTTCAGATTTTAACATTAGTGTGTATTGCGCCGCTCATTAAGTCTAGAGTGCTTTGATCTCAAAACAGAGTGGAGGACAGCTTGAAATTCGTCCCAACATTATTTTAAACCTGCCATAACTCCCAAACCCTACACTCCTTGGACATAATTATTCATGAAAAACGTAGGAAAACCTCTCCTACGTTGAAAAATAAAATAAGCAAAAAAATCAAACAAAATGCCTCTTGAGGGCAACAAAAAAAACGTTCAACATGTCTCCATTAAGGCCCATTGTAAATTCATCCTGATCTTTCCTCAGAGCAGCAGCTGCACACCTTTAGTAAATCTGCCAAAAATGCCACATTATTGACCCAAAAGTACACAAAAAGCAGACTCCGACGCTCCTCACGGTCCTGACATCCTCCACGCGTTGACATTTTACCGAAAGCAGCTACCGTTTTTAAACTATAGTTAGAAATGTAAGAGGTTTATCTCTCATTCAGATCAATGGAAAGGCTCTCCTCTCACAAATCACTGCACATCACCATGGAAACCTTTGATCTCTGCTGATAACGTTGTCACCATGGACACCTTTGATGTCTTGGCTCACACACAGGTGTTATGATTATGTGTTATGATTAGGTGCTCAGCACAGAAACACTGACAACAAGACTGGAGTTTAAGGCCCCGGCCACACGAGGACGATAACGGTAAAACGCATTCCAACACCGGAAAGTTTCCGTCCACACGAGACAGCTCCGTTTAGCTCCAACCGCTGGAGAAGCTGCAGTACATATGCCGAGCCTGTACGTGGCGCTGTAACTTCCTCCACAAAAGCAGTGAAGAAGCATGGTTGTCATGGTTGCCCTTCTGTTTATTCTCCGCGTTGGGGAGTTTTTCGCCAGTCAGACTGTCTCAGCCTATTATTTTCTGTCTGATGGAGACTTCATACTGACTTCAACATGTTCCACATATTTTATACATTATTGGTGATGTATGGTTTTAATTAAAATATTCTGTTGCTTTTCAAAGCATTTTTACTTTATTTTCTCTTCTTAATACACATTCATTTACTACTACTTACATTTTATATCTAACTCCTTCAGCCTATTTCAGCTATAGAAACCATTCAACTATTAAATTATTCAGCTATTTCAGGACATTGAGGCTATACATTTTGTTGTTTATACCTTTTTTAAACCTTTTCTTTTATATATTAAACTTCTTCACTATTTTTCCTACTCTTCCAGTTTAACATTTCACTTTCAGTTTTCAACAAAGTCATTGCAATGCATTTGAGCTGTAACAATTTTGATTAAAATCATTTCACTTTTCTGCATTTCTCCACTAAGTTCAGCAACACACTTGGTTTTTGTAGCTAAAAGCAGCTACAGAGACCATTCAACTATTCAAATATTCAGCTTTTTCTGCATTTAAACCATTCTCACGCATTTTCAGCAGGAAATGCATTTTCTAGTTATCCCAAAGTGTCTGATCTGGACTTTACTGGTTATCTGTGCCAAGGTTGTCTCTAGAGAGGTGTTTTTACATTCCGCTTCTGAAGGTAGAAATGTTGCTTTCCCTAAAATCTGAGTTTCCAATGTTCTCTTTCTCCTCTCTCAAGGGCAGAGGTGAATAGTCAGTATAGGGCGGGTGTTAGTGTAAGCATGTTGAACGTTTTAAAGGCAAGCATGTTAATAGTGTGTTGTTTTTAGATTCAACCTGACCCTGAAGCTTCCTGCTGCTAATGTTGTCAGCCAATGCTAATAGCAAGCTAGCAAACAGCTAAACGTTGCTAACTACACGCCTATCCCTCTGCTAGTTGCCGATGTTGGTGCACAACAAACTCCTCCCCTGATACAAACATGTATAAATCTCTCCAATGTTTGCTCTAACAGAGTGAAATTGACCAGACAATATTTTTCTGGAGTTCCGCAGTTGCTGTAATGATGCTAGCTGTTGGCCATCAGCGTTCGACAGCCAATGGCAAATTCTGAATTTGTCAACGAGAGTGAAATAGCAGATAACTTCCCACCCTTTTTCACATGTATTACATTTTGTGTGGGATACCCACATTAAACGATGTAATAAACAGAACATTTTTATATATAACAAGTGGCGATAGGCAAATGTTAAAGCTGACATCAATGAGAATGACCTGTCCAGAGCTAGGAGGTGTGTTTATGCTGCTTAAAGTTTCCTCATTAAAACGTAATATATTACCCATGTGGGACCTTAGGAACGGCAGTGTACTAAGCCCACGGGCCCCACAGGAGCCACAGACAGGGGGACAATGACAGTTAGAGGCCAAGCTTAATGACTTCTGGGATTTTTGCCAATAGTGGAGGATTGATTTGTCCTACTGGTTGCACTCAGACTCCGATGATTAATGATCGACCGGTGGCAGGTAGCTTTTGTTGTAATTGGTCAGGGAATGCAGCCAGTCTTGCTTCAGCATGGGCTACAGCTGTGGGGGTCTATATTGGGGTTGCTAAAACCCCTGCTTTAGTTTTGCTGAATACAGTCTTTTATTTCTTTGTGGGGTTCCGGGTAAGTAATTGGTTTCATTAAGCCATTCTCTTGTGTGATCATAGTGAACTTAAGTAACAGGCTAATGACTTAACATAAATTCATTCATGACTTGAAGTTATGTATCAATTAATGTATGACAAATCTTCACAGAGGACAGACATTAATGAATGACTAAACGACAATTTGCTAGCGTTTTGACTCCACATAAAAACGAATTATCTTAAAGTGACATTCATAAACATTGATTGACCTATGAGCTCCAAGCCATTTATTAGGGGTGTGACATACTAATAGGGAAGGGAAGAAAAGCTTATTTGTGAAGAAAGGACATTCAAAATGCTTTACATAAAGAGGCATCAAGGGAAAGAAAAAAAAAGGTTGTTAAAATCAACTGATAAGAATTGGAATAGCATTCATTAGTACCACAAACTTCTCTGCAAGGTGAGGTCGCCACTATTGTTAAAGTTACATGAGGAAAGTAATACTGCTTCCAAGAACACTAACTCCTAGTTCTTCCCAGTAGGAGAGAGTGACACACAACCATAAAGTTGTGGAGAGTAGTTATAACTGACGTGGTAACCAAGAGAACCAATCACTTACTCAGCACAATGTTTTTGTAACAGTCCTCATTTGGGCCGAAAAGGTAACATAGGGATCACATTTATTCTTCTTTCTTAGATATCAAAGAATTAAAAAAAAGAATGTTTAAATGAAGTTACTGAAAACTAATATGATTTCATTCTATATCAATTACAAATATTGGCTTTATCTCTAAGGTGAAGACAATTCCATTTGGGGGCTTTTGTGGCATGTCATTCTTTGCTCTATCCTTAAATGTTCTCTTATGTCATCTGACAAATAAAAGGCAAAATGTTATATAAAACTTTTTTCAAACGGCTGTTTCATAATAATATTTGAAAACCATAGAAACTGTTCACACATGCTTATAAAGAGCTTAATGAAAGGGGCCCTATTTTGCTAATTGTTAGGTTCATATTTGTAATTTAGCCTCTACTGTGACAGGTCTCCATGCTTTAATGTTCAAAAAGCTCTTTATTTTTCTCATACTGCCTGTGCTGCAGCACCTCTTTCACCCTCCGTCTGAAACCAGAGCCCAGTCTGCTCTGATTGGTTAGCTGTCCGGCTCTGTTGTGATTTGTCAACCGCTTAGAGGTGTTTCTGTCCCTACGAGAGAATTCCCTCTTGACTTGAGGGAACTTTTATTTTATAAAATGGATACGTCTTTGCCGTAATCTATAATGATTTGTTTTCCAGGAACCCCATTGTTATATTGGTTTGTTATTCACAAATCCTTCAAAAGAGGCTTGTTAATATACTGAAATTATTCCAAGGTATTTTGTAACAACTTCAAATCATTGAAGTTTTTCTTCAAATCATTGAAGTTTTTCTATCTCTCTTTTGTTTAAATGTTTTTGTTTTAATGTTGAGTAAAGCCAGTTGCAATGCACTTGTTGCCATGGCAATATGGTGATAACTAGGGATTGGTATCGAGAACCGGTACTAAGTCAGTACCGGTACCTGATTGGACGGTATTGGTATACCGTTAAGCCGCTGGACAAACGGTGCGGCTATCGGTATAGGAATTACGCTACTTCCTTAGTTTAAACAATTCTGGTTAGTTGGGAACCCTCATCCCGTGTGACGTATCCGGTTTGATTACCACTCTGATTGGCCACTGTGAATGCCACTCGTTGTCTCTCCTAACAGCGCTCTTATTATTGTGAGACTCCCGGGGACAGACCACAGGAGCAGACGCAACATCTTGCTAGAAACAGCATCTCAAGGCTTCTTAACATTTAACAACCTATTATGATGCATACCCACTTAACGGGAAGAGACTCAGCTAACAGACGATATTAACCATTTTACCGACACGGATCAGAAGTCCAACACCTAAAGTCTAAATGAGTCTAAATCAACACTTAGCAAAACGGGCTAACAGAGCTAATGGCTACTTTAGCACTTAACTGGCAAAAGTAATCTTTTCTACGTCACTTTATCATAAAAACGGTTAATCCAATGTCTCTGTGTAACTTTAAAATGATTACTGATAATCCATCATTCCAATTATAAATAATAAACGCAATAAACGGATTATAATGGTTAGCCGACCGGAGCTTCCGGTTTAGGAGCGACTCGTTTTAACTGAACAATGGTCATGTTTACATGGATTTATGAACTGCCTCTAATTACCGCCCACCTTCCAGAGACACACTGTCAAACACACTCACACCTGCTTGGCAAGACATTGAAAAAGTTACATTAAAATAATAAATACAAATAAATTACAATAAAATGACTGTTGTTTAATCTTCACATCTTGTAATCATGTCTATAATTTGAGCACCAAATTATTGAAAAGTATCAATAAGATTATCGAAAAATAACGAAAGCAGTATCGGTATCGATAAAATCCCTAGTGATAACAAATCAGCAAAACTTCAGTTTAGCAATGTTCTACCTTGTATCGTCTGTGTCAGTCTTTTCACTCCCTTTCTTCCTGACAACCTGCAACTGTGAGCTGAGATTACATCATCAGCTCACAGTTTAAGTTACACTGTTTGTTATGTTGTGTGCGTGCGTGCGTGCGTGCGTGCGTGCATGCGTGTGTGTGTGTGTGTGTGTGTGTGTGTGTGTGTGTGTGTGTGTGTGTGTGTGTGTGTGTGTGTGTGTGTGTGTGTGTGTGTGTGTGTGTGTGTGTGTATTTTTGCATTTGTTACCCGGGGAAAACACTCATGAGAAACCCCGGCTGTTGTTGTGCCTGCTGTGACGTTAAGTTACTCCGTTCTCCGCTTGTAATTATGCCGAAGCTTCAAAGTTGTATTTATCATCTGAATTTGCCGAAACAAGTTTAATATTCTGAAAGCCAAGACTTTGTTTATTTGAAATCAGATGAAAACAAACTGTAACGGACCCTGCCGTGTTATCTATGATTACTATACTCTAACATTCATAATTTCAGCCGGAGAGATAACATGAGGCGGCGCTGCGGAAGAGCAGAGTGCGAGTGAGAGCTGTCATCTTCCCTTTCCAAGCTTCAAACATGTATTTATCGTGTGATTTTGGAAATAAAAGTTTAATATTCTGAAAGCCAAGACTATGTTTATTTAAAATCACCCGAACCCCGAAACAGTAGTTTTTTACGCAAATCCAGGTTTATTTTGAAATGAGCCGTTGCGACTTCCGACTGATTTCGATAGAGCGGGTCACATATAACCAGGAAGGAAAACAGCTTTAAGTGTTTCTCTGGATGAATTTCCACTTATTCAATAAAAATAAACTCTCTCAAAATGTTGTCCATCTTTTCCCTTTAAGTCGTTATAAAATAAATAATTCTTAACAAGAAAAATATCTTCTGAGATTATTAGTTAAGTACCTGACCTGCTAAATAGAGTGGTCTGTTTCTTACATGCCTTATACGCAAATTAACAATAAAAGGTTAATCACCAACTTCAGTTTGGCTCTTGAATTGTTTCTGCTTTGGGGAACAGTTCCTCCAGGAACCGAGCAACACATGACGTTTCCTCCCAGGATAATTCAATATTGTCTGCCTTTGGCAACTTCTTAAAGGCACCCGTTATTAGCTTGTGGTGGTTCTGCACCTGCTCCACACGAACAACTTTGCTTTGGTGCTGAAACCAATATTTTTATATTGAGAATTATTAAGACACTCTATCGATATATATGTTCTACTATGTAATTATTAACTGTTTATGTTGTATTTATTTTATTCTTTTTTATTATATTATCCCAATAATGGATGAATAAAGTCTATTTAATCTAATTTAGAATGTATTGTATTTCGCTCAGGCCACTTAACTGAATTGTGAGGTGAGGCCTTTGGGCTTGTCATATCAATTATTCCCATTAAAAAGAAAATACATTTATTACACATCCAATGAATTGAAACACATGTCAAATGTTGTATGAGCACATCAATTTTGTCCAGCCGCAGGGGATGTTCAGATAAACACTGCAGTAGACCTGAAGGGTGTAGTCTGCCCATGTTGGAAGGGGAACAAGGAGAAAGGAGCCAATTACAAGGAAGGGCACTGTGACAATGTGTTCTTTTTTAAAGGTCAAAACTGAACTATCATTGTCTTATTTTAGGTCTGTGTTTGTGTGTGTGGGGGTGGGGGGGGGGGCTAGTGGAATTTAAGACATTTTGTCGGGTTCTCACTTTTTCAGAGGTCTGTCTGAAAGTTAAAGAGGCCCTGATTTTTGGGTTTTCCCTTTCCTGTAGTTTGTTAATGGGTTTGTGTTCGAATCCATGTGCTCCTTCCCGAGTCCCTCCATTGGACTCGTTTGTTAACTCACGCTTCTATTGGCTAGAGCTCCAACACATTGTACGTGATCAGCTTAGGGGCGGGACAACTTTAAGGGGTTGACCGATCAGGGTAGACTGGACTCTGGTTTCAGACGCAGGGTGAAAGACCAAAGGCAAAATACCTTTTTGACCAATAAAGCATGGAAACATGTCACAGTAGAGGCACAACATACATACAAATATGAAACTGAAAATGAGCATAATATGTCCTCTTGTTGATTTTATATTTTAGGGTAATGTTTATGGTTTAGGGATATGACTGGTGATACATATTTTTCTTGCGTATCCTAAAAAAGGCAGCATTTGTTTGTTGGCATTGTTTTTTTTAAAGGGTTTGATGAAAATGAAAAACATTTCCCAGCCTTATCCTGTTAGAGATACATGTTGGCATAAAGTTGTGAAAGTTAATGTTAGGGCATTTATCCCTCCCTTTTTCGATCCAAAATCAAACTCATCTCCTTGCCTCCCTTAATTCCCGTGAGTCAGAAAGATAAAACTGTCTCTGCCTTCTGTAAAATAATTCCCAACTTGTTCCTGCCACCATGGGACACACAGAGAGACACAAACAAAACAACAATGTAAAGAGTCTTTCAAGAGTTGATCAAAACTTGGCAATTTACTGACTGCTCTTTACCAATACTGGTGTTTTTACGCCAGGTAATGTTGGCCATTGTTTGGACTTTCATCCAAAGATAATAGCATAGGGAAACCCTTTCCAATAATCTAAAAATGAACACAAATGATGCTTTGTAAAAAGGAAAGAAGATGGTGCAAGTGATTGTCAAACAAATTGTTACATAATCAAATTCAACATTGTTGGATCATCCAATGCTATTACTTTACCTATTAGATACATGTGAAACTATTGGGTCACTTTTGCCAATTTCCAGTGAGGCTGATATTCCTGCTTCTCCTACCACTTCCCTCTCGTTCCCTCTGTCAGACAAAAACTAATTTTATCTCCTTAGTTTGTCAGCCATGTCGTGATTTCCCTTCGCCAGAATACTCTCTCTCTCTCTCACTTCGTGTTTGCTTTCTTGGCATGACATGGAAATACATGTGTGTTGCCAAAGCATATGAAGGAAAGTAGTGGATACATTACAAAATAAGCAATGGGGATACCACTCCTGGCCGCATCTCAGGCGGAAGAGCTGGTTGGCTGTTAATCAAAGTGTGGATGGATCCCCGGCTCCTTCTGTCCATGTGTCTGCATGTTTTTAGGCAAGAGACTGAAGACAAATGGCTCCCTCTGGGCAGGCCCTTCATATGGTGGCCGACAACTGCAAATGCGCCGAAGCGGCCCAAAACATTTCAAATAGGAGAAATGCGCTGCAGCTTCAGGAACAATTTAAATATAAAAACACGTGCAAAAACACATGCAGAGGAAGAAACATCATGCGATCACATTGACCAAGCTGATAAAACGTACAGTTGGCCAACTTTGCAATCCCCAACCATCATCTAGCCTTCGGGTCCCAGCTGTGTGCATAATTGTTTTCGTGTATCTGTTTTTTGAGCTTCTTGCAGCCTTTTTTATTTGGAGTGTTTTATATTTGCGGCGTTTCGTTTATGCAGCGCTTTGAGTAAATGCCGTGTATGTTTCGCCAAGTTGGTGATGTTTTCTAAATCTGTCTGTGTTGTGAAGTTTATTCATTTGCATGTCTTTTGGCACATGTATGTTTTTATATTTGCATGGTTTTTAAAGCTGCAGTGGCTTTTTCCTAATGGAAGTGTTTTATGCCGTTGTAGTACATTTGCCGCTATACCCTCCATGTGAGTGAGCAAGTCTCCTTAACAAAAGCATCTGTTATGTGAATGTAACATTAGAGAACAATGACGGTGTTTCTTATCAAACAATCTTTTGTGTCTAAAAAGCGTGTCATTAACACCCCGGTATTCCTCCGGAGGGTGGCTGGCATCCCCCTTAATGATAAGGAGGGAAGTTCAGTCATCTCGGAGGGGCTCAGAGTAAAGGAACCTGTTGAGGTGGTTTGGGCGCTTGGTAAGGGTGACAGGGAGGTGTTCCAGGCACGTCCAGCTGGTAGGAGACCGGGTCAGACCCAGAACCAGGTGGAGGGATTATATCTTTATGCTGGCCTGTGCGCACCTTGGAATCCCCCAATCAGAGCTGATTAATGTGGCCAGAGAAAGGGAAGATTGGCACCCTCTACTGGAACTGCTTCCTATGCCATTCTCGATAAGCAGTTAGATGGGTTGATGGATGGATAACTCACCCCGTGTTACCTTGAATATCTGGAAAAAACCTTGTTTCCCTTGCATGCCTCGACAATAAACGGAGAATCCTAAAACTGAGAAAAGTCTTAAAGAAGTGAATGGGGAACGGTCTCATTTGTCCAGTTGCAGTCTTAGTATTTACCAATCAGGAGCGCTGACCATCTACTATTGACATAGTTCTGATTTAGATTCTAAACAAATCAGAACTATGTCAATAGTAAGGTTAGTGACAATGTGTTTTGTAAGTAGTGAGCTTCTGTAGAACTTGGTTGAGATACTTTCTAAATGGATGTTTTGAACATACAGTTCTTTCAAAGTTGTTAAATTAAATCCAAATATAACTAGAATTCATCAAGACTTCTCACTGTTTTTCAAATCTTGTGGAGGCAAGCAAGAAAAGCAGAGTTTCTGAAAGACTTCAAGGTAACACGGGTTAAGTGATTAATATAAAGATAGTCATTGTGTGGGTGGAGTATTCCTATAAGATCTGTGTTGAGTTAAACAGTTATTTGTCATCTTGCTGTCTCTTCTTGTAGCAGCATGTACTAAAGCAGACTGCCAGTCGTGCAGTGTTGCTCTGTTCCCCCTGGGGGAAAAGCTTTTCATTATCAGCAAGGCTCACACAGCCAGGTTCTCTAATGGTTTTATACTTTGTGCAGAAGAGTGATGGCTCCTCCGCTGGCAACTACAGTACAACAAAATGAACATATTTTACCGTGATTTAATTGTAATACACGTTTCAAAATGATGCCGAAGTAACAACATACTGATACCGGTTAGTAAAAACCATGAATTAATGCTTTGACAAGTCTGCAGACAGACGGCAGGTGAAAAACCTTTTAAAATGTGTGTTTTCTGAATGGAGATCTGCTAAGCTAACGCAGTATATGCTCTGACCGTCCACACTCACAACAACGGCCTACAGACATAAATAAACCAGCGACTGTATTCGCCATGACACAGACAGTCTGTGGTTTGTACTTGTTTAACTTTTGTCTAGTTTCTGAACAGATATGAAGAGCTGTGAGCTCTGAGTGCTAACAGCTAACGGCTGATGTTGGTTTTGTGTTTCGCATTGAAGATGACGTCACGGCTCCGCCTACACTGCGTTACTATAGTTACTACCCCAGTTCCTAAACTGTAATGGAAACGCAGCATAAAGTGAGCCTGGCCTACCAAGGCCTAACTATACTATACTGTACTCAGCCGTGCGAGGCCCTGCAGTGGAAATGCATCATAGGACACATTCAAACACACAGAGGCTGCAAATTGTCTGCTTTGTTGCTGTCTGAACAAAAGTGCCTTTCTTTTCTCTTTCCGACAGAGAGATCGTTTTGTGAAGCTCCTGGATCAGCTGCACAACTCCCTGCGTATCGACCTCTCCATGTACAGAGTGAGTCCCCGCTATCAGCTGCTTGTATTCTGTCCTTCACCACTCACAGATCTTTAGATTCAGTCCATCACACTGACATTGGCCCCATTCATTCACTAAAGGTTGGTATGTATGAATATGAATGAAAACAAGTTGGATAAACAGCCTCAAAATGTCTTCAACTAATATCTGACTCCCTCCTGCTGTCATGTGGCTTCATTATTTCCTCCAATATGCTCTTGATGTCAAAAAGACTTTCTTCTTAGCTGCTCAGATGTTGTTTTTCTATCTAATGGGTTCACTGCACATCTTTCATATTTTTTTGTCAGAATTATGTAACACTTGCTTTTTGTCTTCTTTATGCTGGTAATGCGTTGAACATTAGAGAGACAAACAAGGGACAGATATCGGTTAACAAATATGTGTGTGTGTGTGTGTGTGTGTGTGTGTGCGTGTGTGTGTGTGTGTGTGTGTGTGTGTGTGTGTGTGTGTGTGTGTGTGTGTGTGTGTGTGTGTGTGTGTGTGTGTGTGTGTGTGTGTGTGTGTGTGTGTGTGTGTGTGTGTGTGTGTGTGTGTGTGTGTGTGTGTGTGTGTGTGTGTGTGTGTGTGTGTGTGTGTGTGTGTGTGTGTGTGTGTGTGTGTGTGTGTGTGTGTGTGTGTTTCTTTCATAGAACAACTTCCCAGCCAGCAGCAAGCCTCGCCTGCATGACCTCAAGTCAACAGTGGATCTCCTCACCAGCATCACCTTCTTCAGGATGAAGGTAGAAACAAATGATCATTTCAAGAATAATCTACATCATGATACCTTGACTTCAGAATACATGTTATTTGTTGGATGCTGCTTTTGGTTGCTGTGCTTATTTACCTGAAATCAGGACTTTTACTTGTCATGGAGTATTATAAAGTAAGTAAACTAATACTATGCTTTATTCTGAGCACATAGTATTAGTACTTTTACTTATGTAAAGGATCTTCTTCCAAAACGGGTACAGTGTAGACCATGGGAAGTCTCCTCTACTGCCTCTACAAAATATCCAACATTTTCAATTTTGCTCAACGGCAACACTTCCATAGGAATAGAATAGAAACACACTTACACACACTCACACACAAACATACACAGACACACACACAGACACACGTTTGCACACATATTCCTGCATGACAGAGAAAAGTGTGTGTGCTTGTTTTCTATTCCTTTTCTATGTGTATATCCTAGATTACCTGACCAAAGGGATTTGATCATATTTATATATTTAACTACTCCTAAATGTCTGTGTTCCTCCACGTTATGTCTGCCTTGTCCGTAGGTCTTGGAGCTGCCGAGTCCTCCGAGGGCCGCCAACGTTGTCCGGGACTGTGTGAAGGCGTGCCTGAACTCCACCTACGAGTACATTTTCAACAACTGTCAGGAGCTCTTCAACCGCCAGTTCCAGCCCGCCGTCCCACCTGTGAGTGTCTTAGCATCTTTCTGAAACTCTACAGTAGATACTTGAAATGAGCCTTCCCAAATCTGGTTGACCAACATTGATATCAGTAAAATATACATGTACACATGGACATTTTTGCCAATAAGAAATGTCCACTGGTTCTTGACAAACTTCAACAAACAAACAACAGCACATTGTTTGGCCTTTCATTTGTGTTTTGGAATATTGGTGTTTTCATCTTGATATGCCACACCTGTGAGGTGGATGGATGATCCATATAAGGAGAAGTGCTCACTAACAAAGATGTACACATTTTCTGAACAATGTTTGAGAGAAATAGAACTTTTGAGTACATAGAAAAAGTCTTAGACCTTTGATTTCAGTTCATGAAATGTTTTTATATTTGTCTTCAGTGTAGAAACACACGCTGGTCTTAACCCGTATTGATGCACTAATTAAATAAGTCTCCATCAGTAGAGTCTCTTAACAGTGCCTGGAAAGATTGTTGCGTCTAAAGTCATCAAACCAGCCTGTGCTTTGTATGAATTAACAATACTTTAAGCTTTATGGAGTGTGTAAAGTTTCGTCACACACACATGGAGCTAGACAATTTGAAACAAATCAATATGGATATAGCACATTATTGTATTCATTCATTCGTTGTGAATTACTCACTGAAGATAATTTATTGGAATAAATGAAGCGTTACAACTTTTTTTTGTTCTGTGCCATTCATTTCAAAGCGACATGTATTCTCTGTGCATGTGCAGGATATTCATAAGTGTACCATTCTTAAACACACAACATGTCGTCTTCTGCCTTTTTCCCTCTTGCAGCCTAAGCCTGAGAAGGAAAAGAAGATGAAGAAGAAAAAGAAGAAGGAAAAGGTGGAAGGAGAGGAGGGGGAAAACAATGAAGAGGGAGAGGATGAAGAGGAGGAGGAGGAAGAAGAAGATGAGGAGGAAGAAGAGGAGGAGGAGAAGAAAGAGGAGAACCAGCAGGAGGAGCAGGGTCCGAGCATTCAGAATCTGGAATTTTGGCCAAAACTCATCACGCTCATCGTCTCCATCATCGAGGAGGACAAGAACTCCTACACAACCGTCATCAACCAGTGAGCACCAGTCGGAGTTTTATTCTATTTGTATCACCGTGTGTCGTTCTCCGAAAAGTGTGTCAACTTCCATCATCTTATACAATGTGTGCTGCAGCACCTCTTTTCACCCTCTGTCTGAAACCAGAGCCCAGTCTGCTCTGATTGGTTAGCTGGCCGGCTCTGTTGTTATTGGTCAACCACTTAGAGATGTCCCGCCCCTTAGCCTTTCACGTTCAATTAGTTGGAGCGCTAGCCAGTAGAAGCATAGTGATGTCACTACGTCACTGAAGTAAACAAAGGAGTCCAATGGAGGCCTTTCAGGCAGGGTGTGTGTGTCTTCTGCTTGCATGCATGTGTGTGTACTCATCCAACTTGCCTGCGGATGCTGTCACCACCAGATTAGCCAATATGCTCACTGTTTGCCTGAACTCTGACCTCTGCCCCCCCTTCAGGTTTCCTCAGGAACTGGACGTGGGTAAAGTCAGCGCTGAGGTCATCTGGAGGCTGTTCTCTCAGGACATGAAATATGCCCTGGAGGGTAAGAGTATGCGTGTCCATATGCAGTGTGTGTGTCTGTGTGTGTAAGAGAGAGAAGGAGTACTAGCTTGCCGCCTTTGCTCTCCCTCAACATTCACACTTCATTTTTTCTTCATTATCAACTCTCCTTCTTCTCTTTCCATCATCTCTTTCAGTTTTGTACAAAAATGACTACCACCGCCGGAATAATGGTGAGACTATAGTGAAGTATAACTCAGCTGATGACAAGATATAGTCACAACATTGTCAGAGAACCAAACATAATAATGGAATAAAAAAAAGTACAATTTGATCAAACCTCTTTGGCAATGGGTGTCCATAGAATATAGACTTGGGTTGCGGTCGATTTTTTAATTGTGCTTACGAAGGTTCCTAACGGAGTGAAGTACCTCAGTGTCAGCCATGATAAGTGCTGTTCGAATCCTCTCGATCAGGGTTTTCAAAGTGTGGGAAGGTGAGCCTCCCCTCAGAGAACAAAAGAACAGCCGCCCCCCCTCCCAATTATCCCCACACTTTGCCTCCTTATTACACTCACCCCCACTTTAGTGGGAACAATGAGTCTGCGTCTTCGATGCGCACAGGCGGATGATGCGGGGATGCAATGTCGACAGGAATAGATCATCCTCTGGCTGCAGCCTTGACCGGTACTTGCTTTTGATCAAAGTAAGTATTATTACAATTAAAATAAAGGGCGGTGCCGGCCGTCAGCGAACCGAGCCGGCCGTTCTGTGATTCTCCAGAACACACAGATGGCTAGCCCGCCCCTTCCAGAACCGGTTCAAATAATCGTGGTCATACTTCCTCCGTTTTCTGCCAGACGCTGTCTCCTCTCTCACTTCAGGTAACTTCATTAAAAATCGATCCATGTTGCCGCTCGCATAAAGTTAGCTGAAGTTAACTAGCTAGAGCTTTGAAACCTCCTTTAGTTTAGGATACACTGGACATTCCTTTACGAAAGGAAAGGAGAAAATGCTGTCCCACAATCAGGCTTGGAATTTCGTCATTTTAGGGGCAAGGGCATTTGGCCTTCCCGTTCACATTTTTTTCAAGGGCACAAAGGCCACATGACAGGGCACAAAGGCCGTTTGGTTAAATTACGCTGGTTTTACATTTGATCAAGTGTGAATCAAGCTGCTATTTCAGAGTTTGAATCACCCACATGATGCCAGCAAAAACCCACAACTTAACTATAGGATAAACTGAAACATGCATCATCTCACAGAAATATCAGAACTTTAGTTCAAAAAGCCCAGAAAATCATATGAGAAGGATTCCAAAAGTATCCCCTACAATTCCTTCAAAGAGAGACGTATCCTCCTAACTAGTGATGATAGCTCACCAGCTATCGCTAGTCAATCAACATGACGGAAAAGTGTAGCACTAACGTCAACGCCAGTCGTTTTACAAATGGCTGAATGAATAGCAATAGTGTTTCTTAAACGTATACGTTAAGTTCAGCCATAAACCACATAAGTCAGTCATGTATTATATCAAAACCGCTTAGCAAGAAAAATACTAGATTCAAAGGTGACAGCTATCTGCTAGCTTGTAGAAGCAACACAAGATGTAGACCCCTTGAAGGGAAGACGTTAGCGCTATCCAAACTAGCTAGCTAGCTATCGCTAGTTTTCATGACAAAATGTACTAACGAGTCGACTTTAAATAGGCTAATACAATGGTAATTACCTATCAATAGTACTTTCTATAAACACGTAAATGTTAAGTCCTTTCAAATACTACCACATCATATCAAAACAGCTTGGTCCGCTTGCTTACCTATGCTTCTCTTGCTCCCGCGGCTGAGGAGGAGGCTGTCGGGCACCTACAGGCATGTCTGACGGAACAATAACAGCAGAGCAATCGCTCTGATCCACAGGCACGGGACTATACTACTGCGCGCACTAGTCTAACTTCACTGGCATTATTTACACTGGAATTTTTGACAGGGGCACAAAGGCCACTTTGCAAAAGGCCACTTTGCATTTTTTTTCACAGGGCATCACGGCCAAAGGCCATGGCCGTCGTGGCCGTCGTGAAATTCCCACCCTGCCCACAATACCTTGCGGCCGCAACACTTATCGTGACAAAACATTCATCGGTGTTCACGGAAACAGCCAATCGTGACCGAGAAGAAATGTGTTTCATGTATGTTACGGTGTCATTAAGCATTTTACAACTTATACCGTAACTTGCCAAAGTGCTTTGTTTTGAACGTTTAACACTATAATAATCAAAAGGAGAAATATGAACGTTACTTTTTCACTGTCGAATGATCAAATAAAGTCAACATATCATAGTGTGTACTGAGCTGTTTAAAACATGATGGAATGGTGATATACACAGTGGTCAGATGTGTAGGCCTGACAAGTTATGCTTGCCTTGCATTAGTTGTGGGATTCATGTGGATAATTATGTTCCACGTTACTTTTTTATTTCAATTCCGACCTTGGTAATGAAGAATAGAAAACAACACCATAATAGCGCACGGTGTAAAGAACACAGCGGCAGACACACATTACTAATATCCGCTGGCGCAGCAATATAACGTCGGGGGAATTCTCCTATCTCCTTTCCTTAACCCTATGGCGTTGTTTCCTTGAGGTTAAGGAATAGTGATTAAGAAAATATTTTTTTTTTGAAAATTCGACCGCAACCTTGTATTTCATTAGAAATGTTCAGAATACTATAGAAAATATGTATCGTATACTGCATTGAACGTTGACAAAAAGTGTCATTTTCTTAGACTCCTGCCATATGTTGATCCTAAAGTAAATACAGTTTCTATCTCTGTGATGTATTGCCTCTAGTTTATTACATTATACTGTAAGAGTGACTTTCAATTTGAATGCAGGAACAGCGTTAACAAGCTATCAGATAGTGTTATTTAAAATGTGCTCAGCCACTCAATATTCTGTCTTCTGACTGTGACTCGTAGTAACTGTGGAGACTATATTTACAACTGTAACGCTGTGCCTGGGGAAATGAGTTGTGTAGCTCAGTCTGCACCCGTTCCCAAAGTCATTTACCTAGATGTTCTCTGAGTTCAGAATCACACATTTGATCACTGACAAATCCCATTTCTAGGCTATGTTTCCCTGTCTAGTATACTTCCCTTTCTAGTATCCTTCCCTTGTATTGGTTCTAACTTTTATTATCTTGTACCATCTCTTGCCTTTGCTTTATCATACCTGCTGTTCTCTCTGAACTCTCATTCTGTGTTACCATCTAAGCTCCCACCACATTTCGCATCCGCAAAGTTGATTTCAGCGCTGGTAAGACTGTGTATATTTCTGTGTAAAAGTGATTCATGTGTATTAATAATTAATTATCTCCAGCAGAGATTCTCAACTTGTAAGAAAAGAAGAAAGGAAAGAAAACTCCCTTCCCTTTTAGCTTTGCACACCTATCAGCACATTTTATGTATAGCAAAGTGCTGAAAGTTGATTATTCTTTATTATTATATGGTTGGGAATCTCTGATCGATAGACAATGTTTTTGTTCATGAGAAATGAAATGTTACCTTTGCTACTTTTGACACTCTTTTCAATTATTTGGAAACTGCAAGAATAGTTTAAAGGGCCCATGTCATGGCCATTTCTACTGATCATAATTCCATCGTTGAGGTCTACTAGAATACATTTATATTGTGCAATGTTCCAAACTCACATTGGTTTCTCACAGCATCTCTGTAAAGTATGTGTATTCACTCTCTGTCCTGAACGGCTTGTTGGAGCTCCTGCCCCCCCCCTCCCTATGAGCCCAGTGGCCGTCTGCGAGACACAGCTAAACCCAGCCCGAAACCAGCCCGAACACACACCCGCAGCCTGGCTGGGAGTTTGTGTGTGTGCTCACACACCGACTCACAGCCTCGCCGCGTCCCGCCCTCTCAGGGAGGAGAAATCGGCGGAGCTGCAGCTGAGAAAAGATTGATTGTGTGTGTGTGAACGGCTCTGTTAACGGCTCTGCGGACGTAACGTAACGGCTCCGCGGATTGGTCCATGGGGTCGTCGTTACGTCACTTGGTTCCCGGAAGAAAAACAATGAAAAAGAGAAAGCTCCAACGAGGCGTTCTGGGGCAGCACAGTCAGGTCTTTTCTGTGGTAGAGTTGTACTCGCTACAGGGTGTACTTTGAGGGTTTTGACTCTGCAGACCGTTTACATGCAGAAAGACCTTCATAGCAACAAGGGGACGGTGATAACCGGGAAAGCATGACATGGGACCTTTAACGTAACTACATTAGTGCACTGTGGCACTGACTCTAACACTTCTCATGTGTTGGTAGTCTGTAATGCAGGAGTTGTACCATAATTGGAAGGACCCAAAGTAACATCACCATGGAGACTGGACACCTTGCTCTCCTTTCTTCATATTTGTTGTTCTGTTTGTGACGCAAACAATACTGATTGGAATTTGATCCAATCAAAATCCAATCAGTGAAATACGAACGGTACAGAATTTCACCACTTTGTGGAAGCATTTTTCAAATTGCAACCGGTCCAATCAATTTGTCTAACTCTGTGACCAATTCTAGGAGGGGAACTATAATTATCACAGTGTAAAATGTGGTTATGAAACAACGGGTCATTTCATTCTGGCTTTATAGGGGTTCTGAACGTGTGTGTGTGTGTGTGTGTGTGTGTGTGTGTGTGTGTGTGTGTGTGTGTGTGTGTGTGTGTGTGTGGTGTGTGTGTGTGTGTGTGTGTGTGTGTGTGTGTGTGTGTGTGTGTGTGTGTGTGTGTGTGTGTGTGTGTGTGTGTGTGTGTGTGTGTGTGTGTGTGTGTGTGTGTGTGTGTGTTTATATGGGTGTGTGTGTGTGTGTGTGTGTTTATTTTACAGAACACGAGAAGCATAGACTATGTAAGACTGCTGACTACATGAACCTACACTTCAAGGTCAAGTGGCTTTACAACGAGTATGTTAAGGACCTGCCCGCCTTCACAGACACTGTGCCTGAGTACCCTGCGTAAGACACACACACACACACACACACTTTCTCTCTCATTATATGTGTCTTTTCCTGTGTCCTCCGGACAAAAGACTGCTCATCTCGATTCATCATTTCTGCCTTTCTCTTGACATCTACTCAGTTAGTGCATTATAAAAGACCTTTGAGAACTGTATGTCTTAACTCAAAGCAATCCTCACTGAGAAATAGCGCTGATAGTAAAATGTTAATAATGATAACAAAACTAATTGATGAATCATTGTTGAAACAGATGCAAGATGCTTTAAATGAGTGAGACATGCAAAGAATAGTAACCGTGAGAGAGTAAAATCATTCATAATAAGGCTTGTATTTATTCTTATGAAAACGGAACAAACTGATAGACCTTCTTAAACATATGTTTTGAAAAAGGCATTTTTTTAATCTGCAAGCTTCAGACCTAAATATAGTGTTTATGTTTCAGTAGACTGAACAGAGTTGCGACCTGTTGGTTGTTTGTGTATAAATGTATGGTCCTACTTTAAAAAGAACATCTCATTCCAGGTGGTTCCTCCAGTTTGTCCTGGCCTGGCTGGCTGAGAATGAGGAGGTATCGATGGAGTTCATGCACGGGGCGCTGGAGAGAGACAAGAGAGAAGGGGTGAGTCACAGACAGGAATATGCAGTACATGGCCTTGTAGTTAGAACAACTATATGTGAGCCAAATGTAAACTATGTTGAAATATAGAGGACTTTGAGAGATCTTTAGGGGTAACAGTGAAATGAACTGTTGCTGTCCTGCAGCTGTGATCCTAAACACAGTACAGCTTTCAGCAACTTGTGTTTTCTTACGGACTAAACACAATCATCAGTAATCTACTAAACTAGGATTACAAAAATGATGTTGAATAAAGAATATGTGAGCCATGTCTTTATGGTCAGATTTCACCGAAATATTTCAAAAACTGTCCTCAAGCTTTTTAAAATCCAGCATGTGACTGTTCCTTCGACCTTGCACAGTATCCTTTCTTTTATGAGGACATATTTTGCGGTTCATTATTATATTTTGTTCCTCTACTGTGACATGTTTCCATGCTTTAGTGATCAAAAAGGTCTTTATCTTTCTCATCCTGCCAGTGCTGCAGAACCTGTTTTTCGGTTAGAAGGCGATATTGTCAATCTCATTTTTTTATTTCAATTGGTTGAGATAATACATTTGATCCAAACAGTTATGACTTTTTTTGTACAAGATTGCATAAATGTAAGAATTCATATTCTGTGATGTGCACAACATCCATGAACTGTGTTTCATTTCATTTCATTTCAAACCTTTATTTATCCAGATTGGTCCCATTGAGATCATAGATCTCTTTTTCAAGGGAGACCTGCAGCATATAGGTTCCACATGAAACATAAAGCAATAAAGGACATTATACATTATATTTACAGGATACATAGTTATAGACATTTACAAGTGCCCATTGTATCAGCAAGCATTTCATTTAGCCTAGCTTTAAAAAATGCAGAGGAATGAGATTGCTCAGTTTCAATTCTTGCTGAAGATTGTTCCAAGCAAGTGGAGCTGCGCACATAAAAGCTGTCTTACCTAAGACCGTCCTTGCTCTTGGCACATCTAACAAGACTACATCATGTGACCTCAGACAATAGCTGCTTGCAACTCTCTGTGTTATCAGAGAGCAGATATAATACGGGAGTTTACCCAACAAAGCTTTATAGATAAACGTGTACCAATGACTGAGCCTCCGTACAGAGAGTGATGGTAAACCTGCCTTGGTATACAGTGTACAGTGATGTGTAAGCGCTTTACAATTTGTGACAAATCTCAGAGCACTGTGATACGCAGCATCCAATTTGCTCAGGTAATTGGCAGGTGCATTCACATAGACCAGATCCCCATAGTCCAGCACAGGTAAAAAGGTCACAGTGACTAGCCTTTTCCTGGCCTCAAGCGAGAAGCAGGACTTGTTTCTGAAAAAGAACCCTAGCCTAACCCTCAGTTTTTTAAGCAGGTTATTGACATGAAGTTTAAAAGAGAGACAATCATCAAGCCAGATATCAAGGTATTTGTAACAGGCAACAACTTCAAGTTTTGTTCCTTGCGTAGTTACAATATCTAAAACAGGCTCTGGTGTCTTTTTAGCTTTTGAAAAGAGCATTACCTTGGTTTTATCCACATTTAAAAGAAGCTTTAATTCAGAGAGCTGAGTCTGAATAGTGTTAAAAACAGCTTGTAATTTAACAACAGCCTCTTTAATGGAGGGACCTGCACAGTACATCACAGTATCATCCGCATAAAAATGTAAAGTAGCTTCATCCACATTATCACCTACGCTGTTAATATATATGGAGAATAAAAGTGGTCCTAAAACAGAACCTTGTGGAACACCATTAGAAATGTTTAACCACCCAAGACAGTCCATCAAAATGAACACATTGGGACCTCTCAGAGAGGTAGTTCACAAACCACCCCACTGCATTGCTGGATATGCCAATACTGAGTAGCCTCTGCTTTAAGATGCGATGATCAACGGTGTCAAACGCTTTGGAAAGGTCAATAAACAGAGCTGCACAACTCTGCTTATTATCTAAAATAGTAGTAATGTCATTTACCACTTTCATTGTGGCAGTGATGGTGCTGTGTTTCTTTCTGAATCCTGACTGATGTTTACAAGTTTACAACCAGGAGAAGATGTACGAGGGGAATGAGAAGTAACAGATTACTAACATTTTGAGAAACAATGGTAAAATGATTTTTAGAAACAATCACCATAAGGCTGCTTTTGCTACTAATTAACACTGAGGGATGTTGACATGTCGCTCACGATTCCTGCGTGTGATTAACAAAACTGGCAACTGGTTTATTTTTTAAATAAAACCTACTTACAGTAATTGTACAGCCTAACCAAACCTAGCATCATGTAAGAGCTTCTTCTAGAACATGTGTAGCTTCCAGCAGCACATTGAAAACACATTGTTGTGGCTGATCATATTGTATGGAATAAGTAGAGAAAGAGCAGCTTTGTACAACACTGATATTCAAAACAGAATGAAAGACAGACCTTTTGTTCAAGGATGCTTTGATTCATATATTCAAGTTCAGCTTTTTGCCAGTCCTACATTATCAGAATGATGGACGAGTGTTTTCTCGATGCTCCTGTTAGTCCCTATAGAGGCACTTATGTCTGTTGTGGCTCTGGGGGGGGAGTTCAATTAATAGAATGATTTCCAAAAATTGTTATTGGTCATTAGAGAACAATGATCACACAAGCTTTCACATAAGCAGTTTAGTTATGTGTAAACTTAATTGAAAGCATATTTGTCTTCTAGTGGAGGATTGAAGCTGTTTTTCTTAGACAGTTATGTGCTTGCATAATGAGATGGCATTGTCATCGCAGAGGGCACGTTATTTAACGGAACTCTTTTTTATTGGCCCTCAAATTAATTAAAGTGCAGCTTTTGTTAAGTACAAAACAGAATCTTCTTCCCACCAAGGCTTATTGAAGTTACATTAAAGGACTTACGTAAATCATAAATAAATATACCTAAATGCATAATACATGAAACTAAGATGTTCATTTCTACTCACACCTAAGCATGGATGTATAAAGAGAAATGCATACAGCGTAATTACGCTCATTTATAAATGTCTTTTCTAACGTAAGTCAATGGGAAAAAGTGTTTTTGCGCCCGATTGACGTCGCTGACCAGAATGGACGTGGAATACCACAGTTTGGACATTATGACAATGTGCTACAATGGCCGACGTGCTTTCTGGGACAACCTCCAGTTCTGAAAAGTGAAGCCAATGCAGAAGTGCCTTAATGCTTCTTTGTAATGTCCAGCAGGGAGCAACTCCACTAATGGCCAAAAATGTCTGATTGTATAAAAGTCTATACACTTGTTTTTTTACCTCAGTAAACCATTTTCCAATGAGTTTCTGGTCTCGATTATTTATTTAAATTCTTCAATTTGACATGATGTACATTTTTGTAAATTATGTTCCCATTTAGAGTAAAATCAACGATAAACAGAGTTAGAGCACGGGTACCTTGACAGGTCGCTACCAAGTGGTGTTGTCGGGTTTGGTTGTTTTTTCTTCTTACCACTTTAACGTTTTCACAGTGTTTTCAGGAAAGTAACATTAAACATGTAGCTGCCTAAAAAAAAAACAAGATGGCGATGGCCAAACTTGTCAATAAACTATTGGGTGTGTCTATATTTCTAACATTTAGTCTATGGCAACTGGAAAGCCACAGGATCTACAGGTTGATGCTAGGGTGGCGGTGGGGTTTTGATATTATATTAAGGGTTGATTGGCAAACAAATGCAGGAAATACTCTAAGAAAATATGACATTACTCAGCACACATTATCTATACGTCCTTAGTCTTAAGTAGCCTGATAGCACAACTATTATAATTTATCGGAGATTATGGGGAGTCCATTAGGCGACAGATTTTATTGAGGAACCATTAAGTGGTTATCTGCCCTCTTTGGCTCTAATGTAACTGTAACTATGGATCCAAAGTCTGAAGGTTGCTAAAAGAGAGTAACCACAGGATACATCTGCAGGACTCAATCAATTGTGAAATATGTGGCATGGTTCTCTTAACTACCACACTGACCCCTCTGGGCACCATTTATATTTGCATCTGCGTTCAAAAAGAACAGTTAACTGTTAAAGAATGTATCCGAGAATAGGAATAGTGCAATAGTTAAATAAGCCCTTTATTCCTAGACCAGCAATCATTTTAAATGTCTAATAAGTGCCCTGAAATGATAATAATTAGTACTCACATTCACATTAATGGTAGCTAGGAATAGAAATAGGAATGGCTTGAGTTATTAGGAGACTAAGTGGACCGTGGACGCATGAGTCAGGGAGGAAATTGTTGTAAGGCAAGGCAAGGCAAGGCAAGTTTATTTATAGAGCACTTTTCAACGCAAGGCAATTCAAAGTGCTTTACAAAAAAAAAAAATGAAAGACATTAAGCATTAAAAAAGAAAAGCTAATCAAATAAACATTAAGAAAAAAATACATGGATAAAAGTTACAGTGCAGTCTAAAATATAAATAGTTCAATTAAACATTACAAGAAAAAGTACATGGATAAAAGTTACAGTGCAGTTTAAGATATGAATAGTTCAAATAAAAGCAGCGAAGTAAGGAATCTTGAAGAAAGCAGAGCGGATGTGAAGAGTTGCTGTCTTGATTTCATGAAACCGTGGTAATGGGCTAAAATTCTGCATTTTGTGTCCTTCTCCCTCAACCTGCAGTTCCAGCAGACGTCCGAGCATGCTCTGTTCTCCTGCTCCGTGGTGGACATCTTCACTCAGCTCAACCAGAGCTTTGAGATCATCAAGAAGCTGTACTGCCCTGACCCCGCTGTGGTGGCTCATTACAACCGGCGCTTCGCCAAGGTGAGATCTATATATAGATAGAGGTATATATATTTATATATAGACGAGAGAGTAAATATTCTTACATCACTATTCATATTTCATCTTGTTGTGATGGAAATTCCACACTTAATCAGCTTCTGGTAAGAACATAACAAATACAAGCTTAAACCAAAGTTGTGTTACTTAATAAAGAGTTCTAGCATTTAACATAATCTATATATTTCCAGCTGGAAGGGCAGGTAACCCTGCACCAATGTGTGCCAAAGAAATCTGAACCAAGTTACACAGAAAAGCAATGACTTTATACAGGGAAGAGACACAGGCCAGTCATCTTACATAGTGATTACATTAGAGTATTGAAGATCGGTGGCTAGATGGGTTAAGCTCTGACATGTTAAGGCCCTGACACACCCACCCCATTTTGGGAGTCAGAGGCCGTCAGAGGCAGTCGGGCATTCGCGGCGCCCTACTCAGGTTATTGTGTCCCGCACCGTCGTTGCTTTACGGCACATTTGCACACCTCCCGCGGCCGATTCAACCTGTTGACATAAACATAAATATCCTGTAAATGAAATGTAGTAAACTTTAAGCTTCTCTCTACTAAGATGATTAGTTTTCAATAAGTACGTTTGAACACTTTCTTTTCTAATGTGTGGATGTGGGGAAACTAAAGTACAAATATTATTTTTTTAATAGGATTTATAAAGTGTTTTCCATCACTGAGGCATTGCTGAATCAAAATTCCTCACCGGTGCAGCTTTTAGTAATCTTAAGAGCTTTCCTGACACAACTCTTCTTTATTGGACTTATTGAACATTGTGTGCCTTTGAGATATTGGCTGATTTCAGGTTTATGTTTTTCTGTTTTTGCCAAATGTATACAGTGCAGTGTTTTTGTAGTTGAACCTTTGATGTCATATTTCTTTCTTCTTATTTAATTTAAGGCAGCTGCTTTTAGGCACAGCCATTACATCGAACAAACCTTTCCCTGCAGAAGAGGAGTTGTGTGTGTGTGTGTGTGTGTGTGTGTGTGTGTGTGTGTGTGTGTGTGTGTGTGTGTGTGTGTGTGTGTGTGTGTGTGTGTGTGTGTGTGTGTGTGTGTGTGTGTTGTGTGTGTGTGTGTGGGTGTGTGTGTGTGTGTGTGTGTGTGTGTGTGTGTGTGTGTGTGTGTGTGGTGTGTGTGTGTGTGTGTGTGTGTGTGTGTGTGGGCTCGATCAATATAGGACTCATTAAATAAAGAATGGCTAATGTAAGCCATCGCTCTGAGCTGTCCATCTCTCTGTCCCAACGTTTGACTGCTTTTTCGATTCCACTCCTGTTAATGTCTCCGTACCTTTTCATCTCCTCCATGTCTCAGTCTTTAGTTTGTCATCTGCTCTTCTACCATCCTCTCGTCCCTTCATCCCGTCTTTATTTTGCAGTCACATTTCCATCTATATTCTACGGTGATCGACATGTGCAAAGCGCTACAACAGCCCAAAACATTTCCATTGGGTGAAATGCGCGGAGGTTTTAAAACGATGCAAATAAAAACACTCACTGTTTTGAAGTGTTTTTATCAGTATATTTGAAATGACTAGTTTAGCTACGTTAACTAGCTTGCTTATCTGCAATAATATCAGATGTGTTTTGAGCTTCTTGCAGCGTTTTCTATTTGCATTGAATGTTTATGCAGCACTTTTAATGAATGCTATGCATGTTTCTTCAAGTTGGTGAAGATGTTTTTGCACTTTTATGTTTTTTTATTTGCATCATTTTCGAAACTGCAGCGTGTTTTCTCTGAATGTAAATGTGTTGGGCCTTTGGTAACACCTTTGGGCCTGTAGGCCACCTTAAAATTAAAATAAATCCACCCCTGCCAGCATAGTTCATTTAGAAAAGTATGAGATGACACTCAAAGACAGACAGTGGCATGTTAATAAATAAAAAGGGGGGGACAAGCTGTACAACGAGAGGAAATAAAGCAGACAGCCATCAGGCCACATGTTTAATGCATGAATGTATGTAGGCCAACTGGCTGACTCAGCGGAAAGTAGGGAAATCTCTCACAGCGATCTGGAGAACACTTTTTGTAATTTCCTGTCCCCAAAGTAACCATCACAACCATTAAATAACCCCGCTGGTTTATTTAGTACCCTGTGGTTTTAAACAATCACGAAATTAATTGTTTCTCACCAATATACGTTGTGTGTATCCTGAAGAACTAAATAATGGATTTCATAACCACTTGAACTTTTGCATACACTTTTTCATGGAATAGTTTGAAATACGTAAGATGTGTCTTCGGCTTGGTTTGACTTTTGTCTGTAGGGAATTTAGTAAAACTACCGGTCCAATTGTAATGGAACTTTGTGAAAAGGTTAAGTTACAAAACATACTCTTTGAAGCATCAACGATGTTTCCAAAAAAGGAATTAAAGCTCATGAATACAAACCAAAATCCTTAGAACGACTTCCACAGGGTTCCTTCCAAATCAAGGCAAGGCAAGTTTATTTATATAGCACTTTTCAACACAAGGCAATTCAAAGTGGCTTTACAAAAAATGAAAGACATTAAGAAAATGGCATTTAAAATCAGTCATTAAAAATAAAAGCTAATAAAATAAACATGGATAAAAGTTACAGTGCAGTCTAAGATGTGAATAGTTCAATTAAAAGCAGCGACAAAAAGAAAAGTCTTCAGCCTGGATTTAAAAGTAGTAAGAGTTGCAGCGGACCTGCAGGTTTCTGGGAGTTTGTTCCAGATATTTGGGAGCATAATAACTGAACGCTGCTTCTCCATGTTTAGTTCTGACTCTGGGGACAGAAAGCTGACCAGTCCCTGAAGACCTGAGAGATCTGGATGGTTCATAATTTAGCAGGAGGCCAAAAATGTATTTTGGGCCTAAACCATTCAAAGCTTTATAAACTAGCAGCAGTATTTTTGAAATATATTCTTTGACACACAGGAAGCCAGTGTAAAGACTTCAGAACAGGAGTGATCCACTTTCTTAGTGTTAGTGAGGACTCGAGCAGCAGCATTCTGAATTAGCTGCAGCTTTCTAATGGATTTTTTAGTGAGACCTGTGAAGACACCATTTGCAGTAGCCCAGTCTACTGAAGATAAAAGCATGGACAAGTTTTTCCAAATCCTGCTGTGACATTAGTCTTTTATCCTAGATATGTTCTTTAGGTGATAGTAGGCTGATTTAGTAACTGTTTTAATGTGACTGTTGAAACTCAGGTCAGAGTCCATGACTACACCTAGATTTCTGGCTTTATCTGTTGGTTTGAACATTGCAGACTGAAGCTCAGCGCTAACTTTTATACGTTCTGCCTTGGCTCCAAAAACCATTACCTCAGTTTTATCTTTGTTTAATTGGAGAAAGTTCTGACACATCCAGTCATTGATTTGTTCAATGCACTTACTCAGTGTTTGAATTGGAGCATAGTCTCCTGGTGAAATTGTTACGTAAATGTGTGTGTCATCTGCATAGCTATGGTAACTTATTTTGTTGTTCTTCATTATCTGAGCCAGTGGTAGCATGTAGACGTTAAAGAGAAGAGGCCCCAAGATGGAGCCTTGAGGTACCCCACATGTCATATTTGTCAACTCAGATGTGTATTTACCTATAGAAACAAAGTTGTTTCTGTCCTTTAAGTAGGATTCAAACCAATTTAGAACTGTTTCACAGTTTTCCAGTCGGTCGAGTAATATGTTGTGGTCAACAGTGTCAAACGCAGCACTGAGATCTAATAATACTAACACTGAAGTTCTGCCACTGTCTGTGTTTAAGTGGATGTCATTGAAGACCTTTACAAGAGCAGTCTCAGTGCTGTGGTTTGGACGAAAGCCTGACTGGAACACATCGAAACAGTTATTTAAATGCAAGAAATTACTCAACTGTTGAAAAACAACTTGATTTTACCTAGAAATGGGAAGTTTGATATGGGCCTGTAATTGTTCACTACTGAAGCATCTAGATTATTCTTTTTTTAAGAGCGGTTTAATGACTGCAGTTTTCAGGGCCTGTGGAAAAATACCTGAGTGAAGAGATTTGTTTACTATATGAAGTAGATCTGAGGCCATGCAAGGCAAAACATCTTTGAAAAATCCTGTTGGAATAATATCAAGGCAGCAGGAGGAGGACTTCAGAAGTTGAATAATGTCCTCTAGGTTTTTATCATTAATCTGATGGAATTGTGTCATGGTGTTTGAATTGATGTTAAGTGGACACAGAGACAACACATTTGCTGTACCTGATGCAGAGGCACTGACTGCTTGTCTGATTTTCTGAATGTTGTCAGTGAAGAAGGAGGCAAAATCATTGCACGACCTGGTGGATAGAAATTCAGAGGCTACTGACACTGGGGGGTTAGTTAGTCTGTAGACGGTAGCAAACAAGGCACGTGCGTTGTTTTTGTTTTTAGTAATGATGTCAGAGAAGAACGATTGTCGTGCGTTTTTCAATTCCAAATGATAAAGGCCAAGTCTCTCTTTATAGATTTCAAAGTGAACCTGGAGATTTCTTTTTTGCCACCTACGTTCAGCTTTTCGACACTCTCTTTTTTCTGTTTTCACGGTCATGGCCTTTCTCCGTGGAGATATTTTCTTCCCAGTCACTTCCTTTACCTTAGTTGGAGCAATGGCATCTATAACATTTTTAATTTTTGAATTAAAATGATCTACTAGCTCATTTACTGAGATGTTAGCAGGGGCAAGTGTGGAAGAAAAATTCTGAGTAAACATTTCCCTAGTATTTTCAGTTAAATATCGCTTTGTGGTTACCTCTTTTTGAACATTTTTGTGAACAGAAATAGAGCTCTCAAAGAAAACACAGGAATGGTCAGAGAGTGCAACATCAGTCACCACAACCTTAGAGATATTCAGACCCTTTGAGATAATTAAGTCCAGAGTGTGCCCCTTATTGTGCGTGGGCTCCGTCACATGCTGAGTCAGTCCATAGCTATCAAGAACACAAAACAGTTCTTTAGCCCCTCTATCCTGGGGGTTGTCAACATGGGTGTTAAAATCACCAACAATGACTAGACGGTCAAAGTCAATACACACTATAGACAGCAGTTCAGTAAAATCATCAAAAAAGCTTGCACAGTATTTGGGTGGTCTATAGATATTTAGGAACAGAGCTCGAGAGGAGCATTTCAGCTGAAGGGCCACATATTCAAAAGAAGCAAAGTTCCCATAAGATGTCTTCCTGCATTGAAGGGAATCATTGAACAGAATAGCAACTCCACCCCCTTTCTTATGCATTCTTTCCTGACTCATAAAACTAAAGTTGGGAGGTGTTGATTCGATAAAAACAGCTGCACTGTTATTTTGTTCAATCCAAGTTTCTGTTAAAAACATAAAATCGAGATTGTGCTCAGGGATAAAATCATTGATTAAAAATGTATCTAATGTATGATTCACCGCTCTTAATCTATTACCTATCAACACAGATATCGGCAAAGCTACAGGCAGGCAGGGCCCCGGCATGTCCTGGAAAGAGTTGAGAGTGCCATACGCCCTTGAGCCTGGACCCAGCAGATATCAGTTTGCAGCGTTTTGTACACACACATCCCTATCAGGCTTTGAAGGGGAGGGAGGACCCACCACCCTGCTCCTCTCATCATAGGAGGGCAGGGTGAGGGCTATACTGTAGAAAGGGGGGTTTGGAAATCTGCTTCCATCTTCCTTGTATTGTTTTGGTTTGGATGATTGTGGTAGGCATGGTGATGAAGCCGGGGGAGATGGTGCGCATCTCTGCTTCGGTGATTTTGGTGGGCGTCGTTGAGGGGCGGGGGTAAAGGACATGCTGCCAACCCTGCGTGTCGCCTTCATGCGGTCATCGAACTCCAGGGGGGTGGGCGAGGGTGAAAGGTGAGCGGAGAGTAGAGAGAGCTGGGGGATGAACGAAGAGTATCCTCAAAGGCGTTGACAGGGAGGGTGACGGGCAGTGGAGACTCCTCCATTTGTCTCATAGGTCTCCCATAATCAGAACATTCCTCAGGCGGGTGCAGTGATACTTCTTCAGGGTTTTCTGCAAGAGAAACAGCTTTGTAGTGTCTTACCCCTCTGATTGATAAGCTTGTCCACCCTTGTGGGAAAGCAATGTCAATGTTATGTGTGAAAAGACAAAGTTAATAACTGTTTAGGAGAGACCATAGCACCCAAGTGTGTGATACCTCTATAATTTGCCAAATATTTGTCACAGTTAAACTATTGTGCTAGAAATGCTGTTCTATCACATTGAAGAGTTAATTAAAAATGAATGTGTTTAAGGAAATGGAAAAGTCGTTTTATCTTCTTCTGGCAACACCATAAATGCTTTGTTGAACAGAATTGTCTTGATGCTTGTGAGAGCCAACATGGCTGAACAAAATGAGAAGACAATGGGTGCGTCTCACTTCGGTTATTTTTCATTTCCTCGCTCCTCGGGCTCGGTATCACCGGAAGTTGATTTGTCTGCGCCATCTTGAGTAGCGTCCCAGTGGCCTTATTTTTGCCGGAGGATCGAGGAGTGATAACAGAGGAGCTATAACCAAGGAACTACCAGACCATCCTCCGGTGAAATCCTCAGACACTCGCCCCGCCCCCTTACTGTGTATCGCTCACTGATTAGACGATGCAGCATGCACTGATCTGGCTGCTGTCAGACGATCAGCTGTGCGGCGTCATCACAAACGGACGTCGCTTCACGTGACGCTCCGGAGGAAACGACGTCCCATTGCTCTTAAAACTCATTTCCCTGCTTCTCGTGGTTTCCTTGCGTCTCTCCATGCTTCCCTGGTGGGAGGGACTAGTCGCAGGGAAACGACGTGAGGGACGCAAGGAATCCATTTAACTGAAGTGAGATGCAGCCACTGTCCGGAGAAACTGCTCATCAGGAGAGATCCATGATAGAGACAAATCTCCCTTGAGTGCCGCGTACAGACTCTGATTGGCAGGAAGGTCTTTGTAAAAACAAAAACGTTCACATAAAACTGAGGATATGTTGCCAAATAAACATAATGCTGTCTGTCATCAGGCAGGATGACAGTGGGACTCACACTGTCCTCAAAACAACTCCAGTTTCTTTACTCATAATTTGTCTAGACATACTGGACTTACTTTGACTCAGTTGTTTGATTTGTTCTGTGGAATTGTCATTGATTTATAAAATACATCTGCAAAGTAACTCAACCAACAAAAAAAGTGAAAATGTACAATATTTGAATGGTGTAAAATTAAGTGAAGTTGAAGTACAGAGTAGCATTACATGGAAATACTCAGAACTTAGGGTTAGGGTTAGACTGTTCATATCTTTCCTTCTTACCTGTGTGCTTTTCATCTACATTGCTTTAATGTGAGTTGCTGAGTGTCGGAGGTATCAGCTGTAGAGAAGTCTGCCTTTCCTTGGAATATAACTGAACTTGATGCCACTTGTTGGGCTCAAATCGACCCAAAAACTAAGTTTAAATAAATACATTAATGTCTCTTTACTTATATCATGACTCTCTTACTGAACCTGATCTACAGACGTTGTTATAAGCATTTTCATGTAGGAACAGTTTCTATATTACCAACCTACATCCGCCAACCAAATCACCACGCATAATGAAGACTGCAACTTCTTCCTTCCTTCGTATCTGACCAAACAAATGAAACTAGACGTAAATACCGGTGTTTAGATTCAACAATCCAGAAGTTCCCAGAGTAAACATGTTCTTCCGGTGTTATCTTGTTCCACAGACGATCACCAAAGTGCTGCTGCAGTACTGTGTCGTGCTGGCCAAGAGCTTTCCCTCCTACTGTGAGAAGGAAAAGATAGTGAGTACTGCTGCATGGTCTGATACCAAACCTCCTCATGCAGAGCTCATCTTGATAGAGAGAGAGACTCATGCACTCTCTATGAGTGTATTCATACTTTATATGCTGCTGCCCACTTCTGTAACTCTTGAATGCCTTTGTTTCCTCTTTGTTGGCTTATTTCTTCTTCCTGTCTGTTCATGACTTTCATGTTTGTTGTTTTTACTTTCTTTGCCTTCTTGACTTTCTGTCTCCATCTTTTTGTTACACCTGTTATCTCCCTCATCTATCTTACTCCAGCCCTGTGTGCTGATGAACAACATCCAGCAGATGAGGGTCCTGTTGGAGAAGATGTTCGAGTCGATGGGAGCAAAACAGGTGAGCAATAACAGATAAACACACACACACACCTAACACTGGTCCTCCATCAGTGGTTCTTCATTATCTGGCATGGAGTCCTGAGAGTTTTTCAAGTCAACATGCGGCCACTGGATAGCGCTTGTTTGGATAATTTGAGGTAAAACGTCAAAACTCGATGCTGCTTGTTGGGGGGACATTTTCCACCAGGTGTTACTTACAGTATGAATGAGGGGTTCTAACCAGGCTTTCTTGGTCAATTTGTGGGAAAGGTGTGATGTCAACGACATACCCCGGATATGGCCCACAGACATACCCCGGATATGGCCCACAGACATACCCCAGATATGGCCCACAGCAGGATATAACGTTTTTTTTTACTTTTTCCTTTGAACTTCAAATGCTTTTCAAGCATGGAAGGCAACACATCAAATGGCAAACATGTCACGCGTGGCATAGATTGAACCCCATTTTCCTTAAAATGGTGGAAACAGTGTTTTTCTCATTAACCCCAAAGAGACATAATTGAACCTGATAACAAAAAAACATATATTTCAAAAGGGAAACACACATTGAACCATGTGCTACAACGATGTCATACTAGCCAGTACTTTTGAAATGCATTTCTTCGTCCATCAAATCTCAGAGAACTTAAAGGTGGGGTAGGTAAGTTTGAGAAACCGGCTCGAGATCGCTAGAATTTGAAAATACACAACCGGAGAAAATCTGCCATTTCCTTATAGAGCCCCTCCTCCAACACACACATGAACGCGCACATGACCAATGAGGGCACGAGATAAGTTTGTGCCCCGATGGAAGGCTGACAGGCAGGTAGGCCATCCGGATTGGTTGTACTTTTTACAGTATTACGGCTTCTACAGATGACATTTTTTTATGGATTTTTTGTCAAAGCACTTCAGATATTCATTGCTATCGGGATGTTAAGAGCATTCCATGGAATATAACAAAAGTGTATCTCGAGCCGGTTTCTGAAACTTACCTACCCCACCTTTAAAGCAACATGTCTAATGAAGAAAAATTCACTAAGGTAGTGGTGGCTGATGTTTATTTGTTTCAACTTGTATTCAACCAGGAGTATAGTCTCATTGAGATTAAACCATTTTACAAGAGATTCATGGCCAAGATATGCAGCAGCAAAGTTACAGAAACAAATTAAAACTAGAACACTGAACATATCATAGTCTCCATCAGAAACCACATCATACAAAGCATCTTCAGAGAGAGCTGCCTGCTCGTCGGTCATTAAGAAGCACTTTAAATCTGCAAATGCTTAACCAAACGCTCTTTTCAACAGCTCAGTGTCGACTTTTGGGACAGTTAGTAAAAACAAGTCCTCATTGCAAGCCAATGACTTCCTGTATTTTTCATAAGTATATACATCTGTATTTGACATGATAGAACACCAATGATAGCCTTATAAGTGAGGATATGCTAATGGAGTAGTCTACAGGTGGTCAGGGCCGACCATCCAACCCGAGCATACAAGGAGCAATGGTGCGTAAACTAAGGTGTTTTGATACATCTTAGTGCCCCATGTTAGACAGTATCCAGAGAGCGAAGGCATTTAGAAGATGCATTCATATTTAAATCATCAAAGTCTAGCACAAACATGAAGGTTGCAGCGACAAGTTTCTTTTTGGACTCGAGAAAAGACTTATAATTAAGACATATATATAATCACCACATATTCAATAACTGTTTCTGGTTTTTGAATATCTGGTCTGACGTTTGATTTAAGTTTGAAGTTCACACCAAAGGCTTTTCTTGCTATGGTGATGAAAGAGCAAGAATCCTGTTGGAATTGGTCCATCTCAGACAGACACATTTTGTTCAACTCACGGTCCACCAGGTGTGACCTAATAACTGAAATGCAATTATTTGTACGTACATTTTCATTTTTGGCTACAAGAGAGGCAGCAAAGTGTTTTTCATAAAGACATCTATATTCTTTCGTTAATCCTTAATTTCGCCATTTTGTGTAACGTGCCACCTTTGAGCAATGTGGAAACCTTGAAAAATGATAGTAGAAATCTACAGTATATACATAGTGATAAATTCCGCCTCTTGTATCTATCTTGGGACATTAACTTGTCTATTTAAATTTGAGGTAATCTTATGAAATCTTTCTGTAAAATAACAGGATTAAGCTCGTTTATAGAAGCTGGTCTTGTCATTGGTTTGCCCAGAAATTGTGTTTTGTAAGTAAGGTGAGAATGAGCGTGTGTCTTTCTCTCTACAGTTAACTGCTGAGGAGGACAGGGTATGTCAGGTTTTTGTTTACCCTCGCTCCCCTCTCTCCTGTTGTTCCTGGAACAAAAACATCAACAACCAAACACTCCCTGAATCAAATACCCGCCCTGAACCCCTTGTTACCCAGTACAGTATCTATTTGTAGTTGAATCCTGATATCTCCTCCTCCTTCCTATACTCCTGGTATTTACTCCCACAAATAATATGTTCCATCTAATACGATGTATGTACAAAATAAATCAATACGCCGCTGCTTCTTTCCAAAAGCTTGAGAATGAGGAGGAACCCGAGGAGCTAGATGAGGAGGTGGGTCAACCTGTCGACTCTCACACTAATCGTTCAATTTAGAAAAAAATACTTTTTATTGCTTAAACTGTTTCACTTGTCTCACACTCGGGTGTACCCAATAACATAAATCAATCATTGTACATGCTAGCTCACTGACATCGTTAATGTTATTGTCTACTCCTGTGCTCGTCTTTCTACATCAAGTCAAAACTAATTATGTTAGAAAAGTTTAGGTTAGAGACTCAGAAAAATAAAAAAATCCTTATTTATTTTTCTTTACTTATTATTTTGTAATAGCAAATGCACAACATAGCTAAACGTATGTGGACACCCAAACATGAATTGTCAACAATCTGTATGCTGTCACATTAAAAAGGGGTTTTCCCTTTCTTGTATTGTTTTATATTGGTTGTGGTTTATGTAAATCAGGGGTGTCAAACTCACGGCCCGGGGGCCAAATCCGGCCCGTGACTTCACTTCATGCGGCCCCACAAGAGCTTGCAAAAAATATAATACGTTTATTATACGGTTACAGGCCGATTTACAGAAGCACGTTGCCCATAAACTACATGTCCCACAATGCATCTCAAATTTGACTTTTTTCTCAGAATTTGACTTTGTTTCTTCAAAATTTTACTTTTTTTTTCAAATGTCACTTCTTCTTTTTTTATTCTGACTTTTTTTTCAGAATTTTGCTTTTCTCTTTAAATCATTTTTGTGACATTCTCACTGAAGAGACTTGCAATTATTTGCCCGAGACTTCTGCTTTCAGACGTAGTTAATTATGAAGTTATTACCCTATCCGATAATAATCCAATGCAGAGGCAATACAGGAATTTATATAACACATTATTTTATATATTAAACATTTATACATGTATTTTCATATAGTCTTGAAGTTACAACTGGCCCTTTGAGTGCAACCATAATGCGAATGTGGCCCGCGATGAAATTGAGTTTGACCCCCCTGATGTAAATGGTCTGAAAAGGCTAGCATCCATAAGCTCCTCCAGAGGGAGGTTATCTCCCACAAACACACACACATAAAATAATGGAGTAACTTACTGGCTAGTTTCATATATAACATTGTGTAATATGGTAGATCACTTTGTTCATTATAAGGATGTTTGTAACAAATGATACAATGACTTTGATTGGTGGTTAATTTAGGAAGTTATAAAGCCCGAAGGTCCCCGCCGACGGGGACCCTGATTTTTTTTATACACACTCACACAAATATTTTTAATATTTTTTTAAGAATCTTTTTTTTATTTACATTTTTTTTTTTTTTTTTTTTTTAATGGAATGAATACCTATAGTGATTATTCAATGTAATACAATGATTTTTATAGTCTGGTATCTGAAAAAGGTCAAATGGCACTGATGGGCCCAAATGGGCCCAAATGTGCCCAAAGCTTATTCCGCCTGGACTTTATTATCATAAACCTCTCTAAAAAGGTCAAATGTCACTTGTTTTGCCTCAATCTTGATACAGGGTACTTATTATATGTTATAATTTGGATTCCTAAAGCTTTTAGGCTACTAACCCATCATTCAAGGTTGGTCTTCACTATAAGTAATGGGTTTTCTTTAGGCGGAGACAGGAATTTACATTTTTTTGCTATGTTCCATCTGAATTTACTCTGACACAGAAACATCTATATTGATTCTGACACTTCTACATCCAACTCACAGATGTAACCTTGCTTTGATAACAAAAATTATTCATATAAACCTTTTAGAAGTGAAGTTACAGTCATTTGTTCTGGGAATGTCATTTTCGAGCCTGAAACCTGAAAAACAGGCTCGGGGTTTAACAGGTTGTGTCATGTACTTTCAATGGCTTCTCGCTCAACCTGAGACAGCACCTCAGACTGTATCTTGTGTTTTAGTTTTATCTTTATGTATTCATATTTGCTTCGTCATACTTTTTTTTCATAATTTGTTTGTTTTTATTTCCATACCATCTCCACCAGGCTATCACTGACAATGAAGGGGAGGATGACATGGTGGGTAGGCGGGCTGCATTAGCAAAAGCTGCCTGTAACAACAACAACAAACCTTTTATATCATTTCGTAAATGTCTTTTATTCTTTTTGTCTCAACTCACCTTTGTGTCTGATTGTGTGTCCCTTGTATCTTCAGTCTGCCTGCTCAGACTCAGAAGGATCTGAGGTAAGGGGGAATATCTGAAGCAAAACTGATATTTAAAGCCTCAAAGAATACAGTTCTGTAATTGTCCTGAGTTCTTCAAATATAAAAATTAAGTACAATTTTAATTTCAATATAAGGAATTAGAATGTGGAGATTCCACAAAGTTTATATAAATCATCTCGTAAAATGTTCATTAAGAAATGTTATCATTGCTTTTTAATAGAGTAAAGTAGACAACTTAAAATGTCAAAGCAACTGTCTGCACGAGATTAGATAGAGTTTCTAGGTCTAAAAACGCTTTTAGGGAAAACTGCCTACATTTGAGCCAACTAATAATCTTTTGTTGAGACAACTACAAGTTTTGAGTTCTTCATACTAAGAATTCCATTATTATTTTTTGCTCAGAAATTGTTTCTTTCATATTTATTAAAAACGTATAATTTTGAATTCCACCTAATAAGAATTCAACGGGACAAGTTGTGCCAAATAATATTACAAAAAACAAACCTAGTCCTTCAAAATGACACAATATTTAAACAAAGTGCTAGAAAGTCCAGTTTAAAGCAGGAGAGATTGCTGCAAATGTGGGAAATCGGAGTGTAGATTAAGAACCCTGCAGATTTCCGTTGGAGACCCCATTCTTTTGCGAATCAAGCTTACATAACTTAGTTGACCTAAAACCTATAATTTTTTTATAAGTTAACTTTTGCCAACTTAACTTATGAAAGTAGACATATATCTGCCAGTCGTTTTTTAGCCAAGTGACCAATAATATGCAATAACGAAACAGCTTTAAAGCCCCTAAAATATATTTTTTCAATAACATTAAATATCAATGACTAAATAGTCTAAAAGCAAAGTTTAAAAGCGATTAACATTGAAAACTCAGCTTATCTACTCCTTTGTGACTGTATGACATTTGTGGTTGAATTATATGATTGATTCAACCTTAGATTCAAGCTTTGGTTAGCTTAGGTTAGGATCTTAGGTTTGTACTTAGGGATTAGTTACTATAACAACCTAACCTGGAGAAAAACACGTTTAAATACATGTTTTCATTATGTTTAGCCTGTTATTACCCCAGCAGCTTCTCTCTGTGCACAGCTGATGCATCCCTCCACACCCCTGATGCCCAAATGTCCTAAATCAAGCCTCAGGCAGCACCGGCTCCTAACACATGTACTGCTGTTCGCTAACATAGCCTCCCTCCTCTAATGAGTGCTTAAGAGACCAGACAGTGGCCTGCAGATAATTACATTTGATAGTGTATCAAAGTGTTGTATTTAGCAGCCACTAAATGGCCTCTTGGTTGTTCAGCTGACTGTGGGGGGTCAGAGAATAAGAGGGAGTCTGACTTGGGGCAGAGGGTGAAAAGTGTTAAAGTGTAAAGTTACTTATCTTAACAGACATTAACATTGGGATGTTTGTGAAGATACACATGGGCCGCATACATGTGCTGCTTCTTTGTTATGGTTTCCTTTGCATGAGAGGATACTTGTTCTCTGACATACATATACATGTGATGTGTGTATAAAAGGCCTAAATGCAGTGCTTTGATTGCCCTTTTTATTTTGATTTATTATGTGAAATTATATCCGTTTTCATCAATGTTTTATGGCAAACTTCATTGGACCAGAGACCATTTTAAACCCTGGCATGCTCCTTGATGGACTCTGTCCTCATACAGTTGAAAAATGTATGTGTTGGACCTTGGAGCTTTTTTAATGTAATATTTCCCTCATAAAGAATCTGTTTATGGAAAGGGAAGCGCAAGCTTCTTAATCATTTTAAGTAGAACCCCATTGCACCCCATGATTCAGGTTTTTAATTCCATCTCCGTAGTGTTTTGTGTTCCTTTTAGAGTCCAATGAGTCATAAGGGTGAATCTGTATATCATGGCTTGACAAACCCTTCAAGGGGGGGGGGGGTGTTGTTATTGTGCTAATAAGACAATGGAGTACTACGTGTGCTCTATTACTAGCACTTAAGACCAAATCTAGACAGTGAAGACATTTTTAGAAGAACATTTTGTCTTTACAATGGGCAGTTCTGTGTGTTACTTAGTTTAAGTGTTAAATTGAGTTTAGCTAAGGTGGAAAAAGGCACTGCTAATACTGTCCTGTTTGTCCTGTCCTATCTGCCCCGTCCTCTCTGCCCCGTCCTCTCTCCTGACTCATCTCGTCTGCCTTTAGGTTGACAACAAAGAGAAGGAGAATAAGGTTGGTTGCTCAGACCCAATAGGTAGCGATGTGATATTTATGAACACGCTTCAAACCAGGCCTTTGTGCAGCTGGGACTTAGTGTTTTGTGTTGTATTTGTGAACTAGACTTAGCTGTGTATGTTTTGTTTTTATTTATAAAACACTAAACTCCAAGCGTCAGTATGAAGCAGATGAGAAGCTAATGTTTACTGAGTGTAATAATAGTGAAATGTACCCAACATGATGTGACCCCAAATGGTTATTGGATGAAACAGATTGAATCATCCGATCCGTGGCATCAAAATGAGTCACATTTTGCAGCTTTGTTTTGTCACTTCCTTTGTAGTCTAGTTGCCAGCTTAGTAAACCCATGAACGTTGAGTACCCATAGTGTTATGTTAGAAATGTATAGTCCAGGTCCCCAGCTCATAGAAGGGTGCATTAGCATAGATGGCATTATAGCCTGTGTTGAAAAAAGTTCTTGGCCGATTTGGAGTGGTTTTGTGGGTTATAGAGGGTGCTGAGTCCATTTCTGATGTGTTCAGGATACAAACTTGCAGTTTAAACCAGAAAGTGGAAATATTTGTACTTTCTGACTACCATGTTGCGACCATTGGATATAGAGATCACACAATGAAATTGATCTGTAGGTTGTAACGGTATTTGGGCTTTTGTACTGCACCTCAATGTTATAGTTTGTATGTACAGTAAGTTGTCTACCATCTGTCCTCCTGTAGGACGAGTCCTCAGGCTATGATGACAGTGAGGAGGAGCAGGAGAAGGTTTGCTTCCCTCAAAATAGATATCCATAACTAACCGTTCCTCTTCGGCCAGCTGTCCTCTCAGAGCTGGCTGAATTCCTCACATGTAGTTCACAAGACCTTTCATTGACTTTGCAGTGTGTTCTCTGTGTGTCCGACTGTGTGTTTGTGTGTTCTCGTTTCACATGTTGGTTCCCGTCATCATACACCACAAGTTGTTGTCCTCCCCACGCCTTCTATTTGTTGTTTTCTGTGTGTTTCTTTCTTAATGTCTTTGTTTTTATGCCTCTCTCTGTTGTCCTAAAGCTTGATAAGGAAAAGGTGAGCCATCAGCCATTGACACTCTTAGTTTGCTACTAAGCTGTGTGCGTGCAAATTAGTCATGTTTTTATTAAGCATTTAGAGATGTGTGGGGGTGTGTGTGTGTGTGTGTACTATTATAGAGCGCCTGTCGACTAATTCCGCGAAGAAACCCCCAGGGTGTCGGCTCCCACCGTGCCTGTTGTTAATAATCCTAATGATTTGTATTTTAATGGCTTATCAGTACACCATCTCTATCCTGTATGACGTTTAAACATAACGCTGTGAAAAACAAGTATCAAAGCTTGTTTTAGCTATCGCCCCTCAGAGGGGAATGTGATATCAAACTGTATATACAACCTGAAAATCAGCCACACTATACCTAAAGGAGTCTCACAGGGAAGCGACAATAGGCGTTTTTAATATCTGAGTCAATGTCTGGAGGGAACAAAGGGGAATGGTGAACTTAATCAAAGTGCCATAAAGACTGTGTCTGCTATAATGTAAGTGTGTGAATGAATGTGAGATACTGGCATCGTCGCTCACTCACAAATGTGTGTCCTTGCAGGCTGAAAAGAAAGACAAAGAGAAACAGGTTGGTGTCTAGTTAGGCTTCAGCTTTTCTAATATCCTTTTCTTGAATCTGTTCAAATCTGGTCTTATTCTCTCCTGTAACAGAATAAGCATTTTGAATTAACTCAAATATTCACCTAAATGTACCACGCCATTAAAAGCTAGTTCTATACAAACAGTGTGTGTCTGACAAAGAGAGAGCATGACGGTGTTGGCTTTATATCAAACATTTTCTTTTCATTTTCTGTTTTCCTTTCGCCCCAAGGAGGACGTTAAAAGCAAACAGGTGGGTGCTCCAAACGCAGATAATCAGCCTCACTTAGGGAATAACCAGTAGCAGCCTAATAAAGGGTCCTATAAGTATCTTCCTCATGTTTGTCACATATTAAATTATTTCTATTGATGTTTGATGTCCTACCCACTTGGACTAAGGCTTAATGATCTCCTTGCATGTACTGAATATTAAAGGTCACCTATCATCATATTTTTAGGCAATAGCATAGGTCTCAGATATATACAAATATATAAAAAACATGTCTGTGAAGTGTTTTGCTCAAAATACCAAACAGATCCCCCATTCTAGCCATGCCTCATATCCCTCTATTTCACTTCCTGTTTCAAAAGTGCTGATTTTGGGTATAAAGCTTTAAAAAAAAAAAATTGATAAAAAAAGAGGGGCGGAGCTTATGCCTGCTCATGCGGGAGATTCTACCGGCAGATGCTGCCGTGATGAAACGCCATATCATGGATTATCAAGGATTATGTCTGAAACAGTATGGAGCTCAAAGGCTTTCTCTCTTGCCGGTTATACCACAAGGTGAGTTCCTTTCTATTTCCTGCTTCTTCACACACATGCTCTCCAGTACAGGTTAGCTCTGAGTGTTAGCGATGCTAATGTAAACATGCACCGACCATATTACGTCCAAAACAGTCGGGCATTGTTTCTGATAGCAACGTTTCTGATAGTGCTGTGGGTCTGCATTGCCGATATTAGGTCATATCGGACACAAATCTGGATCAGCTCTGTTGTACCCCCGTTTTTAGAGATGTGGGTACGGAGGAAAAGAGAGAGGGTTGGTTTTCTGACACTTTGTGAGTTCCCTGACACACCGGGGACACATATTTATGTATAAAAGACATACATGCATTTTTCATGATAGGTCCCCTTTAATAAAAAATACTGTCAAACGTGGAAAAGGAATGATTTTTTTAAATGTGCTTTTAAATTTATTTTGGGTCTGTATGAGTACAAAGTGGTCGACCTCATCCTGTCAATAATTCCAATCCATTTGCTGCCACTGTCGACTCGTACTTTTCCCAGAATTAAATTCAAAGTATCGTTCATATATACCAGAAACTTGATTAGGTCACTGGATGAAGCAGCACCCGTTGATTCAATTTGTTTTTTTCCAGGAAGAACCTTTCTTTCTCAGCTTAGTCATTTTGTTTGTGGGTTGTGACATTTAAATGTGACACTTATCATTTCCCTTAACATATCTTGACTGATGTTTCTTTTTCTTATTATTATTATTAGTCAAAGGAGGAGGTGAACAAGGTTTGTCTGTCCCAATCATCTTCATTTTTCCTCCTTAGAGATGTTCCCGCTGAATCACCTCTCAAACTACTCCTATAGATTACCCTGTTAACCATGGTTCAATACTCACCCCTGTCTTACAGTCAGACTGCTGTACATTATTGACACTGCAGGTACAATATTAAAGCAGTCACTTGAATCAATCTTGTTAAACCCGAGCCTTTTTTGACCACAAAATAAATGTAAATGGGATCTCTCTATTTTATTCATTTATTCAAGTGTCTTAAATTAGTATTTCAATATATTGCCCTATTATTAATAAAAAACATGAGTCAATCCTGAATTTGTAAAAAGCTACGGGATACATTGGAATATTGGTTAGTCTACAATAAAATAGGGTACGTTTTATTCTTCACTTTTCACAGCATTGCAGTGAATCGTCATAAACTCAAATTAAATAAGTTATTAATTATTTCCAACATTTGGAAAGTGATGCTGTCAGCTGGCACCATATTATTTTGGTTCTTCCATCTACACACAAAGTAGCAAGCATAAACACTACATGAGAAATGATGCTCGTGTTGCAGCTGCTTATCTTGAGTGTGTTTGTTGGTAATATATATTTTACCGAAAGCCTCGTAAATTAACTTTGGCCATGAACCATCCATCTTAATTAGCTAATTAACTGATAATTCATTGTATCAGTTCACAAATCCTGTTTGGGATGAAGTCAGTGTGCAGCAGTGAAACATAAGACTTGCACAGGTGATGTCATGTTCCCCCTTTGTTTTTTAGGATGCCAATAAACCAGAGGCAATAAACATCAAGCTTTTATTCACCGTACCCAATCCACAATATCATAAAACCCATCTGCATACTTACAGTATGACCAACCCTGTGTCTGTGATGCTATGGTGTGTGTGTATTGTGTGACTTTTCTGTCTTTTCTCGTTTTTTCTTTCTGTCTTTCTGGAAAGACTGAAGCCACAGCTGCGACAAAGAAGGTACAGTTATGTGGTAGAGAGAGATAAGAAAGTTGGATAGACACATAGTGTTAGTGTTACTTGTTAGTAATTAGACACTTCTAATTTTAGTCTGTGATTCTAATGAAGTGTGTGTGTGTGTGTGTGTGTGTGTGTGTGTGTGTGTGTGTGTGTGGTGGTGTGTGTGTGTGTGTGTGTGTGTGTGTGTGTGTGTGTGTGTGTGTGTGTGTGTGTGTGTGTGTGTGTGTGTGTGTGTGTGTGTGTGTGTGTGTGTGTGTGTGTGTGTGTGTGTGTGTGTGTGTGTGTGTGTGTGTGTGTGTGTGTGTGTGTGTGTGTGTGTGTGTGTGTGCGTGCGCGCGCGTGTTTGTGTGTGTGCGTTCGTTCTTGCGCACGCTTGTGTTCTTAAACTATAACTGCTTAGTCATTCACTTTTTGGTCCCTCTTAAAATCTTGAATAATTCTGAAATAATGACACATGAACTTAGAATTTGTAATTGTTGTTTAAAATGATCTATACCTAAGCCTGGTATTTTTACTGTATGAACCATAAAATGGGTTTTACACGAGCAAACACTAGATAAGGTAAGATAAGACTTTACTAATAACCGTAGGGAAATGCAGGTTTTGTAGCAGCAACAGCAAGGTAACACAGGATAGGTAAGAGTACATACAGGGATAACACCCTAACACAAGGGGGTTCACAGTAACAGCTCCGAAGCACTGTGAAGCATGCTTAATTTGCATTACGCACAATTCTGGTAGACCAGTAAAGGTTACAGGACCCGGAGCACATCCACCTCCCACCAGGCCATTTGAGCACCTAATGCTAGACTTCATTGAGCTTAGCCCATCAGAGGGTAAGAAGCACTGTCTGGTGGTGGTCGACATGTGGTCCAAATGGGTTGAAGCTTTCCCAGTAAAGGCACAGACAGCAAATGCTGTGGCAAAGACACTACTGAGGGAAATCATTCCTCGATGGGGACTACCAGACAAGATTTCTAGCGACATCGGTTCACATTTTGCTAATGAGGCCATTACGCAGATAGGAGAATACATGGGCATGGACATCAGAAAGCATTGTGCTTACCATCCACAGAGTGGGGGTGCGGTGGAAAGAGAGAACGGCACACTCAAAAACAAGCTAGCAAAATGCTGTGCAGACACAGGTCTGTCATGGACACAGGCTCTGCCCATTGTGCTGATGTACATGCGGATGCGGAAACGAACAATCCTTTTTGGTGCTCCTCCACAGTATTGACTAGTTCTAAGATTTCCGTAACAGATCTTATACTTATTTCATTTGATAACCACTATATCCCTTGGTTACTTGAACACGCTACAATATTATTAACCAGTGTCCTACTTAGTGCAGAAGTAGACGCCTTAAACGTCCCAGAAATTGGACGTTTTAAAAATCGCTGCATACCCATTACTGCTAATTATTGTAATACAATAGCTGAATCAATGTATGCAAAAAAAAAGCGAGGGAACTTGTGTCCTTAACCTCATACGTCACACACACACGTCACAACATGCGACTGCTCAAAAATGAAATTATTTCAAACAAAACATGATATTATTCAGATTTGTATTGTAACAATCATTTTATCACATCTATTAAAATATTGATATACGAAATATTTGTATTGGAACAGTTTTAGACGTAGTAATGCTGTAACATATTTCAGCCACTAGGGGTGCCCCCCCCCCCCCCCCCTCCGCAAAATCCGCCTATGGTTTTCGGGTTGACCAGATCTTATTATTATGTCTTCAATGTACTCGCACTGAACTTGGTTTGTCCTCCTGTCTTGTATTGGGTTTTTTTTACCCAGTAATTGAATTCATCTCACAGGCAAAACTCCCTTGTCCCACTCACCTCCATAAGCCTATAAAGCTGTTTGACTATGCTCAAGACTTTCAGTTTACATAAGGACAGCTGCGTACTTTACATTTTTGGAAACAGACCAAGAAGAGGGCGTGTCCAGGCTTTCACTTCAATCAACATTTCTCAATTAGATTGAGAGATACTAAAACACTATCACTTCAAAGTCATTTAGTCCCATTATATGTTGTGACACTTTTCCCAATGTCCTCTATCTAATAACACAGTAGAACAGTTATCGATGGCACACTTTCTACAAAGACACTTTGGGATGTCTTATCTGGCAACGTCAAGCCACTTGGCTTTGTAACATGTGGTGCATACTTGAGGTACAGCGTACTAATGAGCGCCAGGTTGTATATCACTGGTTTATGGAACGTCTGGTACCAAGTCCTCAAGGCCATTTTATCCTTCAAACTGAAAACTGCAACCACTTAAAGCTGCATGTGGACCGTATATAAATTAATTATAAAATGCTCCAAATTTGACTACAAAGTCACCTGGATGACAGTAACTTCTAACTATTATACCGTGCTAGCACTTTAACAAGGGATGTCCCGCCCCTTAGCCAATCACGTACAATGTGTTGGAGCGCTAGCCAATAGAAGCGCAAGTGTTACATTGTGATTTCACTGTTACAGAAGTAAACAACGGAGTCCAATGGAGGCTTTTCAGGCCAACAAAATAAAGAAGCACAATAGGACCTCTTTAAGCATTAATCAGCACTTTGCTTAATTGGCCTTGAGATGTTACCTAATTCCTTTGTATTTACTGGCATTAAAGGTGGGGTAGGTAAGTTTGAGAAACCGGCTCGAGATCGCTAGAATTTGAAAATACACAACCGGAGAAAATCTGCCACTTCCTTACAGAGCCCCTCCTCCAACACACACGAACGCGCACATGACCAATGAGGGCACGAGATAAGTTTGTGCCCCGATGGAAGGCTGACAGGCAGGTAGGCCAATCTTTAGCCGGGCCAAACGGATTGGTTGTACTTTTTACAGTATTACAGCTTGAATACTTTTTTTTTGAAAAAAAATTATGGATTTTTTGTCAAAGCACTTAAGATATTCATTGCTATCAGGATGTTAAGAGCATTCCATGGAATATAACAAAAAGTGTATCTCGAGCCGGTTTCTGAAACTTACCTACCCCACCTTTAACATGAGTCTGAATCAAACCATTCCAAACCCACCAAGACAAGTAGATCACACTGTAACATTGGCTGGTAGAATGGCAAAACAAATTGGCAAATCTGTACTTAAAAGTCAGGTTTCCTTGTCCAAAAAACCTTTCTTGGACCAACAGGGCTCACAACACAATCCAGTCGTTACAATGGCACCACAAAGGAAGAAGTGGCAGCAATGTATTTCAGCCCTATCTTTGCTTCCAATGCAGGCAGGTGCTGAAGTAAACTGAGCAGGCCATTTGATTCCCTGCCACATCACCTGATCTGAGTCTGACTCTTAGCTTAAAGGTAACTGTAATTCGGACAGTTCCTTTGACTTTGTTACGAGTCAAATTTGCCAAGAAACCTGCATTAAATGTCAGTTCAGCATTACTGGTTTTGGTTATTTTGACACCAGAACATCTTTACTTTTTTTGCAGCGCACACATCTCAGATAAAGAGGCACTTTTTGGTCCTGAAAATGCCTACTGAGAAAATAAAGCTCTTTAAACTCATTTAAATATTTTCCTAAGAAACTTTCTCCTTATTCCTACTTCCAACATCAACCTCACGCTGCTTCCCACCAGGTTGATTCCACATTATTATTCACCAATTCCAGCTTTCTTTCTGTTAACAGGGGAAGGGTGGCGGCCTCCTGCTGTCAAATTATTTTCACTGAATGTAAAAAATAGATTTTGGTTCCAAACGTATCTTGTGGTATACTTTTAGCTTCAGGAAATGCTGTGTATCGCTTGTAGTGCTCATTCACACACTGTTGAATGGGTTTGAAGTATTTCAATGAGCCTCTTTATACTTACTGTAAAAACTCTCCCCAGCTGAAATCTTACTCAGATCTTTTGCATTTCTTTCCTGTTTACCATTCTGTGTCCATGGCACACGCTCACTACGCCCATACTGTAGAGCACCATGTGTATCTCTGACTCACTGTAGTAACAAAGTGCACCCACTGAGAAATGAATGTGGAGTTACACACGCTTACTCATCTCGGCTGCACAAATGTACTGTGCTATGTTTGCCTATTCAAACACCATCCAAATGTCTTCATACACATTCATTTAGCTGCAGATTAAAGCTCAAACATTCACAAATAGCACTAAAGAGTTGCTGATATTAACTTGTGCACCATGGACATAAGATGTTCGAACATTTTCAGATCCCAGTCCCGAGGTAGAGTTCACAAACAAGCAACTCACTTTTGCTAATGCTGACTGTAAATAACAGAACTCTAAATGGTGCTGTACTTGCATCACCTAAGACCAGGTTGGACAGTAACGTCCTAATGTCCCGTAGATAAATTGGTGTCATATTCTAGCTGCAAATCAGAGCCTTACTGATCAATGTTTCAGTTTTAAAGGGGCTAATTTTCCGGTTTCATATTTGTATTCTGTTCTACTGAGGCATGTTTACATGCTGTAATTTTCAAAAAGGTCTTTATTTATCTCATTCTGCCTAGCCCAGTCTGCTCTGATTGGTTAGCTGGCCGACTCTGTAGTGATTTCTCATCCGCTTGTTCCCCGCCCCTTAGCCTATCATGTACAATCGCGAGTGTTACATAGTGATGTCACTATTTTATAGAAGTAAACAAAGGAGTTCAATGGAGGTGTTTCATAGTGTGTATGGAGAGAAACTCCCTCTGGAGGCAGCTTTGGTATTTATGATATGGCAGCCCATTAACATGCACAAAAACCTATATAACACACTACAGGAAGGGGAACAACCCCACAAAGCATGATAGGGCTCCTTTAACCAGACACATCAGCAGAGTGTCACACCTGCTGCTCAGACCTGCATGAAATGTACACAGATGTACTTATTCTACGCCCATCTGCTTGTGCAAAAACAGACCATATATGGTAAGAAACATTCCTTTAGTGGAACTTGTTTCCCCAACTGCATGTACAGAGCATCCGGGAAGTATTCATACCCCTTCACTTTGTTCAAATGTAGTTATGTCAGCCTTATTTCAAAATGGATTAAATTATTTTTTTCCTCAACATTCCACACTCAATACCCCATAATGACAAATAGAAAACGTTTTTAAAGAATTTTTCGCAAATGTGTTAAAAATAATAAAATGAAATATCACATGCACATAAGTATTCTCCCCTTTGCTATGAACATTGAGCTCAGGCGCATCCCGTTTGCACTGATCATCCTTGAGCTGTTTCTATAACTTGACTGGAGTCCACCTGTGGTAAGTTCAATTGATTAGACATGACTTGGAAAATAACACACCTGTCTACATGAGGTCCCACAGCTGACAGTGCACATCCGAGCACAAACCAAGTCATGAGGTCCAAGGAATTGACTATAGACCTCAGAGACAGGATTGTATCAAGGCACAGATCTGGGGAAGGGTACAGAGACATGTCTGCAGCATTGAAGGTCCCAACGAGCACAGTGGTCTCCATCATTTGCAAATGGACAATGTTTGAAACCACCAGGGCTCTTCCTCGAGCTGGCCGCCCAAACCAAACTGTGCATCGGGGGAGAAGGACCTTAGTCAGAGAGGTGACCAAGAACCCGATGGTCAGTCTGACTGAGCTCCAGTGTTCCTCTGTGGAGATGGGAGAACCTTCCAGAAGGACAACCATCTGTGCAGCACTCCACCAATCAGGCCTTATGGTAGAGTGGCCAGAAGGAAGCCACTCCTCAGCAAAAGGCACATGAAAGCCCCCATGGAGCACCGAGAGGACTCTCAGACCATGAGAAACCAAATTGTCTAGTCTGATGAAACCAAAGTTGGCCTGAATGCCAAGCATCATGTCTGGAGGAGCTCAGGCACCGCTCATCACCTGGCCAACACCACCCCTACAGTGAAGCATGGTGCCGGCAGCTTCATGCTGTGGGATGTTTTTCAGAAGCAGGAACTAGGAGACTAGTCAGGATCAAGGGAACGATGAATGCAGCCATGTACAGGGAGATCCTTGATGAAAAGCTGCTCCAGAGCGCTCTGGACCTCAGACTGGGGCGAAGGTTCACCTTTCAACAGGACAATGACCCTAAGCACACCGCCACGATAACAAAGGAGTGGCTTCAGGACAAGTCTGTGAGTGTCCTTGAGTGGCCCAGCCAGAGCCCAGACTTGAACCAGATTGAATATCTCTGGAGAGACCTGAAAATGGCCGTGCACCGACGCTCCCCATCCAAGCTGATGGAGCTTGAGACGATCTGCAAAGAACAATGGGAGAAACTGCCCAAAGAAAGGTGTGCCAAGCGTGTAGCATCATACTCAAGGAGACTTGAGGCTGTAATGGCTGCCAAAGGTGCTTCAACAAAGTATTGAGTAAAAGGTGTGAATACTTATGTACATGTGATATTTGAGTGTTTTCTTTTTAATTCATTTGCGAAAATTATTTTAAAACGTTTTTCACTTTGTCATTATGGGGCATTGTGTGTAGAATGTTGAGAAAACAAATGAATGTAATCCAAATTGAAATAAGGCTGTAACATAACAAAATGTGGAAAAAGTGAAGGGGTACGAACACTTAGTTAGGGAGGGAGAATTGTCACTTTCAACAGTGATCTGCCTGTACAGTACAGTGTTGTGTAAGGCAAGTTTATATACAGAGTACATTTCAACACAAGGCAATTCAAACTGCTTTACAAAAATAAAAACATTAGCATATACTGCAGCAGAAACACATATTTAAATAATATTTAAATACATTTAAAAACAGTCATTAAATAGGCTAGGTCCACAAGCGGAGGACCTTGGTTCGAAACTGGCTCGGGACTATTTCCCTCATGTCATCCCATGTCCATGTCATCACGTCTAAGGACAGAGGGTGCCGTTTTTCTCATACTGATATTCTGAACAATCTGTGCTGTTGTATTTGCTGTAAAGTGTCTCTACTGTAGGCTATTTGTATCATATGTACAGCACTTTGGCTCGACCAAAAATCGTTTATAAATGTGCTATATAAATAAAACTTGATTTGATTTGATCCCCTCTGTCACGCATTTCAACTCTGTCTCTACAAGAAAGGCACAAGTTGCCCAAAAAACATTTAAAAAAAAAAAACGGCCAAACAAGCTTAAAAATAATCAAACAAAAGAAAAGTCTTCAGCCTAGTTTTAAAAGTAGTGAGACTTGCGTTGGACATGGATGCACAGATATTTGGAGCATAATAACTCAATGCTGTCTGGGTTAGGGTTCGTGTTTAGTTTGGACGCTGGGGACCAAAGCAGACCTGTCCCAGAACACGGAAACAGTTATATCCATTCAAGGGGGTCATGTCGTGCCCATTTACTGACCCATACTTGCATTTTGGTCTAATATTAGTTTAATATTAAAGTGTACATGTATTAACATTATGTTTATCATTCTCTTTGCTGAATGCACCTATATTCACCCTCTGTGTGTCTTCTTTAGCCCCTCTCTGATTGGCCGCCCAAGAGAAATGGCAAAGGACTAGAGCTGTATGCATTAACTGCTGTTGACATGTAGCTTTCTATTTCAGCCTGTAAATAATTGATTGTAAAGACTTGAAATAACCTTGTTATCACTTTTTCCTCCTGTTCCGTGATGTGTGTGTTGCAGCTGGATACCGAGGCAGCCGACATCCTGAATGACCTGCAGGTGAAGCTAAACACCTTCCTGGACAACTTCAGCATGGGATTTGCCAAGAGGTAACACACACACACGCTCTCACACACACACACACACACACACACACACACACACACACACACACACACAGACCTGTATGCATGTCTGAGGAACAAGCCTCTATCAGGCCTGCAGAAGTGTTCTCGTCTAAGTTTGTCTCTCCCTCCAGTTTCCAGGCTCGTATTAACGGCTGCATGCGTCAGATGGCTGAGCTCCTCTACCAGATCAAAGGCCCCCCCCAACCACAACACTGCAGAGGCAGACGCTGACAACATGCTGAGGCCCCTCATGGAGTTCCTGGATGGGAAGTAAGTGAGAGTGTGACACACACAGTGACTCCAGCTGTATGCTGCTAGAAGAAGCTATACCCAGTTATGATGAGGATTGTATTTGTTTAGTTTGTTTTTACTCTAAAAGAAGCGAAGCGAGACATTTGTAAAATCACTATTATTATTATTGTTCTTTTTTTTTTTTTTTTTTTTTTTCCTTTCCAAGGAAATGGGGAATCAGAAAATAAGCTGTATGTGATGGTTGATATGAAAGTCACTGTTTGAAGGAAAATTGACGCCGTACACGATTTGTATCATTGTCTTGTAATGTACTGTTGAATGTCATGTTTTATGTTATTTGTGGACCCCAGGAAGATTAGCTGTTGTTATGCACCAGCTAATGGGGATCCTAATAAACTATAAACTATAAAAACCCAGGATCGGATCTCTACTATACTTGGTTTGTTAAAGCCCCAATGAGAGGTTCACTTTCCTTAGAACCTCTAACTAGAACAAACTCAAACAAGGAGGTGATCTGACCCAATGTACTTCTGCAATGGAAGGTTTTTTTTTTTTTGGGTTTGGTAAAGAATGGTAAATGGACCGCATTCATATGGCGCTTTATCAAGTCTCTACGACCCCTGAAAGCGCTTTAAACATATAGGATGGCTCCCTTTATAAATAAAGGAGGCCATCATTCGCCCAATCACCCAGTCAGCCATCAGGAGCCACTTGGTTAACTATTGCCTAAGGATACACCGACATGTTAGATTTGAACCCGAGGTGAAGGCATGTATATAGCACTCTCAGCCGTAGTCATGGGCAAAGAAAATAAAAAAATGAAAGCAACTTCGTATCACGGGGCATTAACAGTTTGCTTTTTTATTCATCACCTATGGAAACAACCTCGGGGAAGGTTTTTATATTATTGTCTAGGAAACTAGGAAAGGGTTGCAAACGTTCATAATCTACTGAGGCTCTTTTCAAACGTGCGCGTCTCTATTTGCCATGAATTGTTAATACGAGGTTGATATGTGTATCTTATTATGTGTTGAACGCCACGTGTTGTTTTGTGCACCTTACACACTTAATGCCTGGTCAAACTTAAGTGTTTTGTGTAAAGATAACCATATTATTGTTCTCACTGTCCATGTGACTGTTGGCAGAGTTAGTCTGTTTAATGTAAGTGTGTGTCAGTATATTTGAAATGACTGTAAGCTTCGTTAGCTAGCTAGCTTACAGTAGATCTGCAATAATATGGTAAAGAATCATGCGATCACATTGTTAAAATACAGTAAGCCGATTAAAACGTACATTTTAGGTGACTTCCCAGTGACAGTTGGCTAACTTTATAATCCCCTACAAGCGCTCCTGTCCCAGCGGTGTGCGTCACATGTGAGTGTCCCCGTTTCCTTTGCGTTTTGTCATGAGAAAAAACGACTGGTATTCTGACGATATAGTGTGAATATCTCTGATAACAACTCAGACAACACTTTGCTGCACCAACCTGAAGTAAACAACGTGGTTGAGAGGAGTGCTCATAGTGCTCTTGAGATGTTTCTCTCCTTGTATCTTTGTCCTCGTCTCTGCTGCAAATGGAGCTATTGTGAAGCAAGACACATTTCAGACTTGATCTCGTACTTCATGAAGACTGTAGTGTTAGCTCACATGCTATGTTTGTTTGTGTCCAGTCTCAGTATCTTTGCTGACGTCTGTGAGAAGACGGTGTTGAAGAGGATCCTGAAGGATCTGTGGAAGATCGTCCTGAGCAGCCTGGAGAAGACCATCGTCCTGCCGCAGAGCAACGACAGTCTGGTGAGAACAGCCTCAACCTCAACCGGCACAACTACATCCCGCCATTAACTAAACTCACTCTCACCGTAAACAAGTACTGCCCTCGTATAACGTTGTCAGACTCACTAAAGGCAGGTTAAAGAAAGGAAGACGGATCAGAATCAATAAAGCCGAATTAGAGGTATCATCTTTTTAATTCCGCACGTTTTTCTTAAGGCCCTGACACACCAACCCGATATTTGGGAGTCAGAGGCCGTCAGAGGCTGTCGGGCATTCGCGGCGCCGTAGTCAGGTTGGTGTGTCCCGCACCGTCGACCGTGACACGCCTTATTTGGACTGCCAGACCCGATGCATGGCCGATTCAACATGTTGAATCGGCCATGCATCGGGTCTGGCAGTCGGACCAAATAATCACTCTGATTGGCTGTTCAGCTAGCAAATCAGTGCATGAGAAGCGAAGCGGAAGTGAGGGACGTAAACAAACGATTTAAGAAGGCACACACAGACTGCTATTCATTTTCATCTCATCATGGCGATCTGGAATGATGCAAACGAAGACCTGCTCATCACCTTGATCCAGGAGAGGCCAGCTCTGTATGATATTACGGAGAAAAGATACTCTTCTTCTTCTCTGTCTTCCGGTTGTTGCCTCTTTTGAATGACGAATACACACTACCGCCGCCTGCTGGTAAGGAGAGTTATTGCCACTCACGCACTGAAGTCGGTGCAGTGTGTTCCCGTGCGACACATGGCCAAAACTTAGGAGAACACGGCCAGGCAACAGCCGACTTCAGCGTCGGCTAGTCCTCTGGTGACTGCTTGGTGTGTCAGGGCCTTTACTCGTCAAAACCTGTCCTCTGCTGCAAAAATCTCAGTCAAATCTGGCCCTTACAAAGCTAGAAGAAAAAGAACATTAACACAAGATAATGGAAACAACTGTTTTATGATGAGTAATCATTTATTTTATCTGTCAAATGTATTGACAGTCATCACGATTCCAGATTCACATACTAATTGTTTTATTCAGAGGGCAGAGAGGGAGACTTGCCCGTTCTTTACAATCGCATAGACTAGCTTATTCTATTGGAGCCAACCCTTTTAGTAAATGAGGTTGTTTTGCTGCATTGATTTGCTTTGTTGTTATGTCCTTTTTGCTCCTGTGGTAATGGAGCAGCAGACTGGGGCTGGATTGAAAAAAAATATTCTAATTACAGTTTCTGAAAACCAGCTGCCAAACTCTTTATAAAGCACAGATTTACCAAAAACAGGGTTCCTGCAAGGTGGATTTCAGACTGTTTTAGATCATATATAATATATAGGAATAATCATATATTTGCGGTAATTCGGGCAGAAGTATTAAAGGGGCCCTATTCTGCTCATTTCCTGATTGGTATTTGTATTGTGTGCCTCGCCTCTACTGTGACATGTTTACATGCTTTAATGTTCAAAAAGCAAGCAAAGAATACATTGTGACGGCTAGAAGGGGTGTGGGAGGGATTTCAGTGTGAATTTCTTTTATGCATGTTTTCCTGTGTAACTATAGCAACACCTGGATTCACATGGTCTTACATCAATGCATGGTTTAATCCTAAACCATAAATATGCTTATATTATTAATTATTTTATCAAGCGTATTGTGTCTCCACAAAGCAAAGCTCAGGCATTCATTGTCAGCTACCTGCGCTCACATATGGCAAAAAGCATTTTCCTGTCATCAATGGGATCGTCAGAGCACTAAGGAAGGGGGTTGCTCAATCTGCAGATATCAATTGTGATTATGTTGAGCTGTGCTGCCACCCAGTGGCGGATGGCAGCAAATTCTCCAGTTTGATTCATTCTGTGAACACGTTGATCGCGTTGAATCCGAGCAGTTTTTCTTCTGTAGAGAGAAATGTGACACACAATGAAGCATGAATGATTGGAAGCAGTCTCAAGGTGATCTTGATTTACCGTCTTTGTTCTCTCTCCAGGGTGCCCAGCTCCTCACAGCAGCTAAAGGACTGTCCAGTCTCAAGGTAACACATGCAGTAAAAAAAGAATTGCCACTTGTAGCCTTCTGAAGACACATAAGAAGGATTCAATTGTATTTATGTATTTGAGTGTTGCCCTTAAAGGTGGGGTAGGTAAGTTTCAGAAACCGGCTCGAGATACACTTTTTGTTATATTCCATGGAATGCTCTTAACATCCCGATAGCAATGAATATCTTAAGTGCTTTGACAAAAAATCCATACAAAAATGTTCATCTGTAGAAGCCGTAATACTGTAAAAAGTACAACCAATCCGATTGGTTGGCCTACCTGCCTGTCAGCCTTCCATCGGGGCACAAACTTATCTCGTGCCCTCATTGGTCATGTGCGCGTTCGTGTGTGTTGGGGGAGGGGCTCTGTAAGGAAGTGGCAGATTTTCTCCGGTTGTGTATTTTCAAATTCGAGCGATCTCGAGCCGGTTTCTCAAACTTACCTACCCCACCTTTAAGGAAAGTGTGTCTAATGTCCGTCTGTGAACTCTGGTTCCTGCAGGGAGGGGGTGAAGCCAAAAGCTTGACGCCCAAACAGTGTATAATCATGGACGCAGGGCTGGAGACCATCAAGGTAAGTGGACATTCAAATGTAAATTCATGAAAAACACACAAAAAAATCAGCAGCATTTAGACAATTTCGAGACATTTGTACAATTCTTTGGCATTTCTAAACATGCATGACATAGTTAAAAGTTAGAGAGAAACTCCCTAAAGACTTTTTGTTACATGCACAAAAACCTATATTACACACTACAGGGAAGGGGAAACCCCCCACAAAGTGTATTATCAGTCTTTCAACCTTCTTTCTTTCTTTCAGTCTTTATTTCGAACAGATTAAAAAAATAACAACAAATGTGAAAAACAGAATACCGTATTGTTATAATACAGTATTTATCCACATTCATGGTAATAATTTGTATATTCAAAAAAAAAAAAAAAAAAAAATGTCTTCATATTAATAATAATAACAAATCATATGTGTCCGAAAGGGAGTAGAAGGAAGCAAATGCTTATTTATACTTGATCAATGATTGTCCTTTAAATCATTATGCAAGTTATTCCTACATACATTTACATTTATACATACACAATCATTTCTCATCTTCAATCACCTTTCTTCATTCTCATATTTTTCCAAAAAAGTGTTTCTGTACATCCTTTTAAACTGAATTATGCGTGTGCTTTGTTTGAACTCCTGCTCCAAACCATTCCATAAAATCACCCCACAGATTGTTAAACTCATACTTCTCAGAGTTGTTCTGACCTTGAGTCGTTCAACCTTAAATGTTTACTTTCTCTCCTTCATGCTTCTCGTCTCTTCTCTTACAGCAATACTTCCACGCAGGAGGAAACGGGCTGAAGAAGGCGTTTGTGGAGAAAAGTCCTGAACTAGCTTCACTGCGTTACGCCCTCTCCCTCTACTCCCAGAGCACCGACGCTCTCATCAAGACCTTTGTCACCACACAGCACTCCCAAGGTAACCACACACACACACACACACACACACACACACACACACACACACACACACACACTGCATGTACAGTCTACAGGATTTGGGGTTGGTAAAGAGTGTCCTTAACATGTCTGCTCTCTCCTGTCCTCCCAGTGCATGATGGGATGGGCATCAGGATCACGGGAAATGAGAAGATCCGACCTGATAGGGGTAAGGCCACTGCTCTCTGCATCAGTCTGAAATCAAGGCTCTATAACCATTACCATATTCTTTTGAGATAAATACACCTCAGTGAAATCTGGAGAAACACCTCAATATTAAAGGTTCATGAATTATAAACTAAAGCTTTCTATATACTTTTTGGACTTGATGTGATGACATGTTTCCTACTTCCAATCTTCGACAAAGCACACGTGTTTTATGCTGTAAATCAGGGGTGTCAAACTCAATTTCATCACGGGCGACATTAGCATTATGGTTGCACTCAAAGGGCCAGTTGTAACTATATAAATATACATATATATAAATATATAATATATATATAAAATAATGTATTATATTATATTATTGCCTCTGAATTGGATTATTATCAGATAGGGTAATAACTAACTACGTTTGAAAGCAGAAGTCCAGGGCAAATAATTGCAAGTCTCTTCAGTGGGCATGTCTCAAAACGAGATGCATTGTGGGACATGCAGTTTATGGGCAACATACTTACATGTAGTAAAGTGGCATGTAACCGTATAATAAACGTATTATATTCTTTGAAAGCTCTTGCGGGCCACATTAAATGAAGTCGCGGGCCGGATTTGGCCCCCGGGCCTTGAGTTTGACACCCCTGCTGTAAATGATCACTTCCTTGGAAAGTGTATGTCACATTTCAAATTAGCGTCATGATGCTCTATTATAGCAAAAGGTATTTTAGCAACTTTTACAAAAGCTGAAATATAATATTATATACATTTTAAATCACAGAGTGACTCAATGCAGCAGCACTGGCATAAATACGAGGATTAAAAGCTGTTGTTAGTCTTGTTAATGTTTGTCGTGGTGGTTGTGCTCTGCAGGCTCGGGGATAGAGAAGCCCATTGGAGAGGCCATACTGCAGATCGACATGATGCTCGGAAAAGAACGCAAAATCATTGTCAAAGGTGAGAGTCATCAGATCCAAAAGCACGAACAAATACAATTAAACCCTGATGTTTAAACTGCAACCTTAAATATTTAAACGACATACTGTCCCACACCTAATCTCCAAGTGTGCCTTTAAAGGACCAAACGGTTTGTTTTGTATGTCTTAAGCCATTCACTTGTAGTTGTTTATACCTTGTATTTCTGGGTTCAAGTGCTTGTCCTTAAAGGGGCCTTACTATTCTAATTTTCAGGTTCATATTTGTAATTTTCTGTAACCTCAAGGTACATTTTTTATAATCAAGGCTGAACTTTGAAGCCAAATAAACATTAAGAGTCATTATTTTTGGCTCAATTATAGGTTTTATTTCAAAGGATTGGTTATTTGAAAAGACCTTATTTTGCTGTCTAAATCAAAATAAATAGGTCTTAGGTCTTTGCGGGGTAACTTCAATACCCTTTTAAAAATGGACTAAAACAGACTGATTGTCATCAGTAATGCAAGGTGATTGGCTCTTAATAGTTCTATAGGAAACGTTCAAAACATGGTCCTTTTTAAATAAGGCAGCAATAGAGTGGTGCAGGGATGACCTATTTACCCGGAAAAAAACTGCTCATGGCGGTTCCCTCGACAAAAAAGCAATGGGATTTCTCCACAGGGTTTTGGAAAATAGCTCGAAATAAGATCTGTGGAAAACGAACCTGTTTGATAAATGCACGTTTTGTTCAGCCGGATAATCTCCACATGTCTACCCTACTTTTATAATTTTCGAATCATAATTCTAATCATAGAAGCAAAATGCTAACGTTATGCTATAAACGAGCTACAGCCGAGTACAGCAGCACGACTTCAACGTCACGCCAACTTAAGATCCATATTCAAAAATACATATTCAAAATGGTACAAGTTGAAGCGTTTTTTTAACAGTTTGCAGGAGGCAGGTACTTGCTTTCAAGCTGAACAGGGCAAACAAACTTAGCGGGAGTGTTTACGTGTTCGGTGTAATGACGTACAACGGCCTCGACAGCTTCTGTAGTCCTATTCAGCCACTTGGTAACAACCATCGTTTTCCAGACACGTACACTCTTCAAAAATCACCAGTGGGGTCACTGCTGATGGATTTAATGTCGTTGAACAGAACGTGATCCGTCTCTTAAATGTGTGTCAACCACAGACCTTATTTCCAGCTATTCTCCAGAATCCTATGGGGAAATCCCATTGGCTCTGAGACGACCGAACCGGTAGTGGTACAATGCTAACTCACTTCCGGGTTTTAGGACTCGTCACTGCACCACTCTATTGAAACAATACTTTTACTATATCATTGTCAGGCACTCTTATCTTTAGAACTGACAAATAGTCATGCAAATGGAGCACATACTTACTCAATTGGATCAAAAGAGAATAAAATATATATATTTACACTTAATTGTATCATCTGATGGCACCATCATCCTCACTGCCTCTCTTCCTCTGTCCGTCCAGTCATCGCAGTGAATGACATGAAGTGGCAGACATCAGGGATGTTCCGGCCTTTCGTGGACGTCTCCATGGTCGGTCCCTTCCTGGCCGACAAGAAGCGCAAATTCACCACAAAGTCCAAGAACAACAGCTGGTCGGCGAAGTTCAACGAGGCTTTCCAGTTGTGAGTTTTAATTGTGAACTCTTACACCGACAAATAAGCTCAGTGTGTTGTGAGATTTCTGGCCAATTCTCGATTGTCCTTTCTGCTCTGTAGTGTCCTGGGTAAGGAGTCCCCGGACTGCTATGAGCTCCAGGTGACGGTGAAGGACTACTGTTTCGGCCGGGCGGACCGGGTGGTGGGCATGGCCGTGATCCAGCTCCGGGACATCGCTGACCGCAAGAGCTGCGTCTGCTGGTGTCCGATCGGCCCGCGCGTCCAAACTGACGAAACGGGCCTGACGGTGATGCGCATCTTGTCCCAGCGGGCTGCGGACGAAGTGGCCAAAGAGTTCGTCAAGCTGAAATCTGAAACTCGTCCTGTGGAGGAGGGCAGATGAGCGGAGAACTGAAGAACAAAGAAATTGTGAAAATGTGAAACTGACGTGGAGCATGGTCAGGGTGTAGAGTCAGGGCTATGTGGTTCTGTATGTTGCTTATGAGCACTTTTCATATATCATCCTCAGCTAACACAGACCATTACAGCCTCTGACATGGAGGAGATCCTCAAAAGACAGAAGTAAGTCGACAATTTGTCATAGCTATGGTGACAAGGAAATGTATTTAATTCAAAGGGCACCTTTTGGGAAGGAGATGCTTTCTCACAATGTTGAAAAAGAAGAACACAATCAGCACCAATCTTCTAATCCTGATGACGGACTATTTTGTATGCCTGTAGCAAACTAAACCCATCATCTGTTGGTGATCCGAGATGCTTATCCGTAGTCTTTACCAAACAAAGTGCATTGTCTCCGTCTATCTGACTATCTGGGTGGACTAAGACAACAAAAACTCTACTCTGGCATTTTAGCCCAGACCTGCCTACCATTTATTTTGATAGGTTGTTATGCCCTGAAGACGAATGCATATCAGCTCATATTAAGCTTTATGTCAAGATTCACATAATCTTACATAACAACAAAATGCCCTGGAAACGCAATTACCAGTAACTATGGTTACTAGATGGAGACTTGAGGAGCCACTGGCTGAGTTTCTCTGAGTAGCAATATGCTTAAAGGGTTTGAAAAGTCCAGGGCTATGTCCAAGGCGGCCCTCTTGCATTGTTTCTTATCCATGTTGGCCTCTTATGCAGATGTGCTGTTTTACTGAGTCCAAAGGGGGAAGGTAAACATATGTGATTGGGTCAGCCCAGTGTCAATTGGATAAAAAACAAACAATGGGCCGCCTTACCTGTTTTATGGGGCCGGTCAGGGAGAAAAAAAAGAAAAGATGGTTGTGTTGGCCAAAATAGCAAGGCGAGCAGCAGGAACATGTTCGCTATGCCACATGGCCAGTCAACCCCTGCCTAAAACTGCATGGACCTGAGTCGTTACTTCTGAGAGCTCATAAGGACTCATGTTTAACAATCATAAATCATTTATGACATGAGAGGAAAGTGAGTTGGAGGAAGTAATCCCAGATTGTGGTATTGGTGACTCCTGACAGTCGGACACTGCTTAATCTGGTAGCCACTGTTTTCCCCCAAAAAAGTGAAATTGAATGAACGAATGTCTGTGCTTAGCGTGAGCTCAACAATAGAGCCAAATAAAACAGCAAAACAGGATCGAGTTTTACTCGATTTTGATGATAAAATGAACTTTCACACACATTGAATGCATCAAGTCCTCATCACATCCTCTTATCCAGGCAAATTGGCACTTGTAGCAACACATTTACGTTACAGAAATAAAGATATTCAGGATACGTCAATCCAGAGAGTGCATGTTATTAAATTGCAGCGTTTCTGTAGAGTTGATGCGAAGCTTCGCTAGAATATACCCTCAGACAGTCATATTTTTCATGTAGCTGAACCAGGAAGAAGTCTGTCAAGATGCATGTGAAATATTTTACCAGAAGGAAAATCTAAAAACTTGGTAAAATGTAAAAAATGAAATACTGAGATGAAATCATTTGAAATACTTAGCCTTAAAAAATGAAATCCTGCAAGCTATCGTAGCTAGCTCAGTGTACATACATCGTGCTCAGACTTCAGTGACGGTGTGTAGGATTTGAATTGAGTGTTGCAGATTGCAACCAACTAAATACCCTTTGGCTCAGCCCACTTTGGAACCAAACATGAACCAAACATTGACTTGTGAAGTTAAAAAACTAGATTTTCTATGAAAGCGAAGAACTATAGTAGAGTTGTTTAAAATATTTGACAGACCTCTGTGGCCAGCTGAACATACAGTAGTTCAGCTGAGAAGAAATGCAGAGTCATAAGTTTTGAATTGAGCTCTACTCTGCCATGTGTCAAACTGTGACTTTAGACTCTGTTGACCTGCAACCTGCTCTTACTGTAAAAAACTAACAAAACTTGACCTGATTTCAGGGGTTAGATAATGTGAACACATGTTATGGAGGGACAGAAATGGACCTCTAAGAATTTAATATTAGTCTGTATTTGCCATTTTGAATTGGATGAGAACTCACAGTAAGTCGTACAGCCTTGCCATGCATGCACATACTTTACCAATCATATGTTTGTGGATATTTGATTGGTGTTATTGCATTAAACACACTACAGACTTAGATCAGGATGGAAAAACATGCAGGCAGGTTGTTAAATTGACTGAAGACTAAGTAGGTTTGATCCACACTCTTGTATGTTTACTACGTGCCAAGGAACGCAAGTGTTCAGCCATGTTCAGCAAGCTCTCATCAATATTTTGTTTGCAGTCAGAAGTGGCCATTGTAGATATGCCAATGCTTCCTGCACTTTGGCTCCAAACTCAAGACGATCTGTTTGGTCATTTAGATTAATGAAATAGAAAAGAGTTTTGTCACGGATTCTGCCGTATTAAACTGAACCAAAATATTTCTGTGTAAGCTATTGTTATTTTACAATGGCCACAGCTGTAGGGACAACTGCACTCTTGCACTATGTTCAAAAACGAACTGTACATTTGTAAAAAATAAATTAAAAAAAGCCTACGACCAGAGCATGTATTTATTGTATACAAAGTCACCTAGAATTGTGATCTTTTTCCTGTATGTACTGTGACATATGAAGAACGATCAACTGTATTTAAAGTAGTTATCATTACTCGAATGTGACATATGTTGAATATACTTATAACAATATTTTGTACATAAAATATTTATGAATCAATGCAGTTGGTCCTGTCCTTTGTTCACTAAAATAAAATATGTTCCCATAAGTCTCAGATCTGGATATATCAATCGCTCACCAGTGTATCTTTTTATTAACATAACAGATCAAAAGTAAAAAAGACAGACCCCCAAATGTATTGGCCTACACCTAAAAAACACAAGTATTGTGCTTCACAAGCTTTTTAAAAGAATAATATAATAATTGTATACCACTATATGTTACATCTGGGTCTGGCTAACAAGCTAAATACTACTTTACTGGAAAGGTCTACCTGCAGTTTGTGCAGACCCACTTCTGGGAATAACACTTTTTTTTTAACACAGCATCACGTTTTGCTTTAAAATGTGTGTTTCTACAGTAGCTGCAGCCTCATTGGAGATTCCATTTTAAACACTTTTCTCTGCCTTCGTAATGTTTTAAATTCTACAGGCATTGTTTTCTTTAATCCAGGTACATTTCTTACACAAATACATGTTAAAATGTTTAAAGTAACATTACTTCAACTTGAGAAAATCCATTACCCTTTCCATCCCTGCCTCTACAAAGACTTTGCATAGGACTTGCTGAGTCAGTCATCATTGGAAATGTATCTTAAAGCATATTTTTACGAGCACCTATTCTGAATGTATTTTTTTTTTTTTTTTTTGGTTTTGTTATTTCACTCGAATTTCCTATTTATTTATTTATTTTTAGAAGGACAAAGTTTACCTCTTTGTTGCTTTTAGTAAATTGGGCTAATTAGCAATAATAATAATAATAATAATAATTTTACATTACATTTATAAAGCGCTTTTCCTGGTGCTCAAAGCGCTTACAAGCAAGTAAAACAAAATAACAACAAAAGTAGAAAGTGCTAAGCTAGGTGGAATAAGGGCAAGAGGTTAGTTGATTAGGAGTTGAAGGCAAGATTGAAAAGGTGAGTGTTACAACCTTCCAAAGGCTGGAACAAACAGGGAGACCACACAGAGTTAAATGCCAAATATATGTTTATTTAACAGGTTATAGAAGAACACCTCTGATGAATAATGTATGTAAGAATTAGACTGTCAGTAGTGTGAGCAGTGTGTGGGTGTGTGGAAGGGTGTTGTAGCATGTTGGAGGGTGCATCAAACCTAGCACAGGCTGTAGGCTGAGGTTGCTGCAGCATGCCAGGATCTGAATCAGAGAGTGATCCTTGCAGCTGGGCAACCTTTATACCTTCTTGTGGCTCCGCCTCTAGATGGGCGGGCACAAACAGGACGACACTCCCAGTACCTGCCAGAGGACAGCAAGGCAGGGAGCAGAGCCAGGCAGAAGGGGGGAGGGGTCGTCACATGAGGGATTGTTTGAATGATGTGAGAGTGTTGGCGGATCTGACGTGGCTGGGGAGGGAGTTCCAGAGTGTGGGGAAGGCTGCTGCGAAGGCCCTGTCACCCCAGGTCCGGAGCTTTGTCCTGATGGGCTGCAGTAGGTTAGCTTCAGCAGACCTGAGGCAACGGGTGGGGGTGTGTCGTTGGATGAGGTCACAGAGGTAGGGGGTGGGGGGCAAGGTTGTTGAGGGCTTTGAAAGTGAAAAGTAATATTTTAAAGTCAATGCAGTGTTTGATGGGGAGCCAGTGGAGGTCATGGAGGATAGGGGTGATGTGGCCGGAGCGTCGAGTGGAGGTGAGCAAGCGGGCAGCTGAGTTTTGGACATATTGAAGTTTTTTTAGTATGAATGCAGGTGATCCAAAAAGTATGCTGTTGCAGTAATCCAGTCGGGATGTTATAAAGGCATGGATCAGAGTTTCAGCAGCGGTCGATGAGAGGGAGGGTCTAATGTTCTTTAAATGGAAGAAAGCGTTTCTTGTGACCTGGTTGACATGAGGGAGGAAAGTGAGGGTGGAGTCGAGGATGATGCCAAGGTTACGGATGTGAGTGGAGGGGTTGACAATGGAGCCATCGATGGTAAGAGAAAAATCTTGGGTTGAGCGGGTAAGTGAGTTTGTTCCGATTTGTCACATTTAAGTTTTAGAAAATTCTTTTGCATCCACATTTTAATGTCAGTGAGGCAGGTGCTGAGCTGGGAGTGTGTGGTTGGAGAAATTGATTTTGTTGAGAGGTAGAGCTGTGTGTCCTCAGCATAACAGTGGAACTGTAGTTGGTGTTGACGGAGGATTTGTCCAATTGGGAGGATGTAGATGATGAACAGAAGGGGACCAAGTACAGAACCCTGAGGGACGCCATGATTGACGGGGGCTGTGGGGGATTTGGAGTTGTTAATGGAGATGAATTGATGTCTGTCAGAGAGATAAGATTTAAACCAGGAGAGGGCAGTACCGGTAATGCCAATGGAAGACTGGAGGCGGTTGATGAGGATGGAATGGTTGATCGTGTCAAATGCGACTGAGAATGAGAATTGAGAGGGAACCAGAGTCAGCAGAGAGGAGAATGTCGTTGGTCACCTTGAGTAGGGCAGATTCTGTGCCTTGGCGAGTACGGAAACCAGATTGAAAAGGTTCATGAAGGTTATTGCAGTCCAGATGGGATTTTAGTTGGGAGGCAACAGTTCGCTCCAGAATTTTTGACAGGAATGGGAGGTTAGAGATGGGCCGGTAGTTATTGAGGGAATCAGGGTTGAGGTTTTTTGAGTATGGGAGTGACAGCAGCGAGTTTCAGATCAGGGGGGACGAGTCCAGTGGACAGAAAGGAGTTAATGACTGTGGTGATAAGATGAGTGAGTTGAGGGAGGCAGGCCTTGACAAGGGTGGAGGGCATGGGGTCCAGGATGGAAGTTGAGGTATTCATGCCGGTGACTTGGGCAACTATGTCCAGTGAGATCATTTGTCTGAAGGCTGTAAAAGGGTGCCTGGAAGGAGGAGGGTAGGCAGGTTCCGGAAAAGGATGGGTGGTGGACGAGACGGAGGAGTTGGCTATGTTGCTGTGTATTATTTTTATTTTGCTTTGGAGGAATGAGAGGAAGGATTCACACTTTGAGGTGGTGGAGTTGGAGATATTATCCATGGGGTTGAGGAGCTTGTTAATAGTTGAAAAAAGGGACTTTGGGTTATTGCTGCCAGATTGTATTACAGAGGAGTAGTGGAAGTAGCGTGCACTGTTGAGGGCATCTTTGTACTGCTGTTGGTGCAGTCTCTAAATGTCTTTGTGGATAGTGAGACCAGTTCGTTTAGCATGTCTTTCGGGCTGGCAACCTTTCGTTTTGAGGCAACGGAGATGATCGGAGTACCAGGGGGCCGAGTGAGTGAAAGAGACATACTAGGTTTTTATTGGAGCGAGTTAGTTGAGACAGGAGGAGAGAGCATTGAATAAGTGGAAAACCTGTGTGGAGGCGGGCCTCAGCCACTTGCTAAACTAAGGGGTTTGAACATTGTCAACACTGGTTAGAGAGCTCCCTCTTGTGTTCAAATCACAGACAGCATTAAAGTTCAAAGTCAACTTTAATGTAATCTTACTCGGTTTGTGTTTACAGACAGAGAGATCGAAATGACGTTTCCAACAATCCCGAATATAAAATTATACAATATACAGATATGTATAAAAATATGTATAACATATGTATATCCTTCACAATCAACATACACATTTACACATATGCACACATTAAGATAAAAGCACACATTAAGATATTGGTTGGCTATACAATAAAGTTTGTGGTTAAATAATTAATCAACACAAGGTGGGGGAGCTTAAGAGCTGAGAGGAGACTGAATTATTAGACATTTCCTCTGTTTGATAACTCGCTAGCTAGGCTATATTGTGAACTCCTTTTGCAGGCATGGGTGTAGCCTACCTGCTGCTTTGACGTTCTCCCTAGCTATTGTATGACATTGATTGTCATATTAGTACTACTCCAAATGAGAAACGGGGGCTTTCTTCATGTTATTTCATTCCAAAACATTTTTTTTATATTTTTGTGTCACCTAAACCGCTAGTCTTACTGCCGCCCATTTTATTTATTTTCCTCACTGTCACATACCCTTGATGCAAAAAAAGTTTAAATAATACAGTGATGTGTTTTAAATGGTTGTTTCAAGGAGTCTTTCATGAAGAAAAAAACAATCAGCAGGGATGTTAAGTGTAGTAACACATTTATTTACTTCTCCTACAATAGTTTTTATAGTATCTTCATCATGTGAAAATATTCAACAGTTTGGACAGTACAGACATAATAGAGAGCATATTTTATTTATGTTTAAAAGTCGCCCGAGAATTGTACAAAATGTAAACGAAAATAATGTGAACATCTGTTATTTTGCCACAATCAGTAAGTAAGTAAGTAATTTTACTGTCAAGAGACAGTAAAATATTTCATTCAATTCACTGCAGACAAGTTCCCATGAATATTGTGTGTATCTGATTAATCATATACTGTACAGTGTGTATATATAGACTTTAATATTTTTGCTATTAAAGAAAAAAAAAAATTCTGTAAATTAAATTAGGAATGAAGAAATAAATATTTAAAGTAATGTTGCAACAATGAAAGTGCATTGATTATATGTCAAGGGAATGCAATTGAATCTAAACAGCTTTCAAGATTAATACAACTTAATTGAATTATGTGTAATTAGGTCTTAAATAAATGTTCAGTGCAACTTTAATTTGACAATATTTCTAAGCAAACATTAAGGCAAAAAGAGGTAGGCTATATAAAAGGTATATTCATTTCTAGATTTCTTTTTTTTCTTTTAGTCGTAAAACAAACAACATTCATATTCTTGCAACAACAAATATTGATATAGACTGGAATGCCTTTACTGTTAATGGCTGTAATGGAAAATAACTATTTATGCCACAAACCATGTACAGAAAATTGATTTTGTGCATAGAATTAAATATTATTTCTCTCTGGTGACTTGATTCACTTGGTGTCCTTTAATAAAACTAAGAACGGTCAACACATAAGAGGATCTTTGTAGATTTAGCATTGCACTCCAACAACATTGACAAATATATAGTATTTTTGAATGCCAACTATTCTTCTTCCTTCTCAAAACCAGTCGCCATCTTGACTAGATTCTGTTATAGCAGCTAAAATAGCTCGCTATAGCCTATAACACTTCCATAAGGAGAAATGAGCTGCACTTTAACAAGTGATGCTTCGGTCCCAGCTGTGTGCATCACTTTGTAGTGTCCCTGTTTCTCTTGTGATTTCAGCTTCAGCCTTTTGGATGTGCAGCGTTTCTTTTATGCAGCTGTGTGTGTTTCATCAAGTTGGTGAAGATGTTCCTTCATTTGCAATCATTTTGGCACAATTGTATTTTTTTATATTTGCAATATTTTTTAAACTGCAGCACATTTCTCCTTATGGAAATTCCTCCTAATTGCTATCAGTATCCAAAGGTTCACATGTTTCCTACCAACAATAACATCAATCATAAACTGTATGGCCAAAAGAATGTTGACACCCATGTGTAATTGTCTAATATCCTTATTTTAAAGGAAAGAAAATTATTTGTTGCTAAAACAGCATTTACTCTGGTGTTAGGCTTTAGTGAGGTCCAACACTGATGTTCAGTAGTAATGTCTGACTCCTTTATTGGTCTTTGGTATTGGACATTTCTATAAACGCTAACCACAAAGTTGGAAGAACACTGTTGTTTGTTTTGCATTTTCCTTTCTATTAATCAAAACTCGGTCCAAACCATGAAAACCATAACTCAAAGTGCCCCAAAATGTGTGTACGTGTCCATATACAGTACCTTTGGTCATAGTATCCCACCTGTGGTTTAACTAATGTTTCTAAATGGACAACACATGACTTCATAACAAATGATTAAAACGGTTGAACACCAAGAACCTGACTTAGTTGAAATACTTTTTGGATAATGGCAGCATGTTGCATTTCCTTTTTAACTCAAGTATGTCAGGCTGTGCTTTATCCAACAACATGGAAGTGGCACATCTTCTCGGTTATGATTGGCTGTTGCCCTCAGCTTGCACGGTGGTGTTTCTGGAGCCGCCGTTGCCCTGTGGGGACTGTAAGCGTTCCGGTAGCAGGACCTCTACGGTAAAGCTGATTCTTTTGGCCTGAAACATGCTGTAAGTGTTGTCAAATCTCAGAACATCTGCGGAAGAAAAAAGAGAACAGTACATTTACCTTACTCTCCTCTCAGACAGCACATTGTAAAGTTCTGAGCTCCGGTGAATGCAGGGTGTTGGGTTACTCACAGACTCCCGGGCGTTCACAGGTCAGTGATCCGTCTTCGGGCACTAGGTGAGCGTTGTATCGCTGGCTGAGCACCACTTCCTCCATCTGAGCTGCCTTCTTCTTCTCGCCCTTTTTAGCCTTCACAAACACCCCAAACCCAATGTCTGCACCTTCACTGGCAAACTGCCATCTATGGAGATGAGAAGAAAAAGGTTCTCCTTATCACTGCTTTGACTTTTTCTCAGACCTGATTCTATTACAATAATACAAAAGCACCACCATTGAAAGCACTTCAAAAAGTCCCTTGTGTTTCATAGCCGAGGCCTGACATTACCACAACACAAAGAAATTAAATATGCATGTGTCTGTTAAGCTTCATTTGATTGTGCTACTGCTAATCTCACTGTGATAACAAATATTGGTTAGAAAATGGTGACTTTAATGAAAAAAACATTATTTAATTTGTTGGAAAGTGCTTAAAATAAGTAACTTTAAGAGGTAGCACAATCAAATTGATCATTGAAACAATTAATGCTCCTTATTCTTCTCTTATTGATAATTATGCGCTTTTAATAATTATCGTGAATACAGATTTTTTTAATAAATAAATTGCAACATTAAAATATAAAAAAAAAAATCATGTGATGCTTAATCAGCTTCATATATCTTAAAGATATAGCTATCAATACAACTTAACTTAATTATATGTAATAACATTATTTTGTGTAAAAAGGCTTTATGCAGATTTACATTAAAAAAGAGATTAGTAGCCTACTCGTGTAAAGGCTGTTCATCTCAGATTACTTGTGGCACTCTTTGTTGGCTTTGCTTGTTATTATTATAGTTGCTATAGTAACAACTTGTTGGACTTGTCATTTATCTGCACTGATTAATTGTTTAGTCAGTAAAATGTCAGAAAATAGTGAAAATGCAGTTTTTAAAAAACCGCGTAAGATCACAAAAAGCTTCTTGTTTGGTCTAATAAAACTCAGAGATGTTCAATTAAACAAGTATGCAGCAAATACTCAAATCCTTTAAGCTGTATTCAGTGAATATTTGCTTATTAATAAACGAATGAGTAAATCAAGTCATTTCCTCAGCTCTAAATGACTGAACACCAACAGGTCAGCTGCCAGTCAGAAAGCATGTCGCGTGCAGCTGACCTGAGAACGCAGCCCGGGAACAGTATCTCATAGTCCAGCTGCTGGGAGGAGCCTCGGCTGACCGTGGTACATTGTTCGTATTCCATCATCACGTGGTCCCGCACGTAGTAGGAGGGGGGGACAGGGCTCACGTGGTGTATCTGCAACGAGTACATAAACAGTCAGTCGGATGTCAAAAACGTGATTATATGAAATGTAAAAAAATTGCGGGAAGGAGAAATGAAGAAAAATAGAAAGCCATCACTTACTTCGTGACATGTTCTGAATGCTTGTTATTTAAAATATGTGTGCACAAAAAAAATCCTCTTTTTTACTGTTTATTCACATAAATATCAAACTAATCAACTGGTCCCAGTAATACACTACACAGCGCAGTACTGGGAAGCACCCAACAGGGGGCAGAGATGTCATGAGTGTGATGATTTCAACACAGCTAAGTTATTATAAGGGAAGTCAAACTCCTTGCAAACAACCTCACAAAAAGGAAAATATACAAAAACAAAAGCATTGTCATATAGTCCATTATAGAGCAACACATTATTGGGCATCTACTGATTTTAAATTCTTTACAGTGCAGAGATTTCACTAAACCTCTAAGAGGATAAGCGTGAGGAAAAAACTACCGTACAAGATGTATAAGGCTTGATGGTTGTTTTAAAGAAGCAATATTATATTTCTATAGGGGCCTCCGTGCTTCACATCACTGCAATTCAAAACAGACAGGATCCTCCTATGATATTAACATAACAGAACATGTTTGCTATACAACCGACAATAATGAGTCCTGAATATGCAGAGAAATGCTCACTGATGATGTGACTGATCAATGTTTCACTGAACTCTACCAAAAAGTTACAATTCTAATCAAATCAAATTTCCAAACAAGTTGTACAATATAATTGTATTTATTCAGGCCCATAAATGATGCCCAACTCTTAAAGGAACAACTCATCATTTTGGAAATGTACTCAAATGTAAACTTAGCGCACCATTAAAGCTAGGAACAACGGTAAAAGAAATAGCCTGGCTCCTCCCAACAAAATCTAAAGTGTAACATTGATTAATTGTGTTTGAGTGACATGTGGGACTATTTTAGCCAGGTGCTGTGGCCTCCTTGAATCACTAACAGTACAGCAGTTTCCCATCACTTCCATTCCTTTGTGCTAGGCTATACGCTAGTTGTCTCTTGTCTTTAGCTTCATATTTACATATGGTTAACAGACATAAGTGTAAGCTCAATCTTCTAATCCAACTCGTGTTAACAAAGCATGAGAATGGGCGCATTTCCCAAATGCCACACTGTTCCTTTATTATGATAACTCCAGTTCCTACGACCAAACTAATATAACACAGTCAGTGAAGCTCAAGACACAGGGAGCTAAAGGAGATTTTTTTTAAAGGGTAGAAAAAAGAAAACACTTAGAGGCTGAGCATCTCAATTCCTTGAATCTTGAATGCAGCCGTAATGAATTTCTCTCTTCCTGTTCCTCATTTCTCCTCCGCCCAATTTTTTATCTACGGAAACGGTGACAAACGCACGGTCAGTTTTCTCGTCTAAAGCGTTGTCTATAAGCGCGACTACCCAAGCTGCTCTGCATGTGTCGCTCTATACTACATCCCTCGCGCTGAGGGCTGTTACCATCTCTACGCAGCGCGGCAGGGGTGCGGCGTGAAGTGGGAGTTATTACAATGAATTTGTCTGTGCAGCAAACCAATAGTTCAATGCAACTGGCAAAGTGGATTCATTCTGCCAGTCCAGTAACGTCCTGTACTGTTATTGACCTTCTGTGATCAAACTGGCTTATTCATGCGTAACAGGAGCCTCCCCACAGCCAGTGGCGGCAGCGTTAACATTTTATAGAGAACGTCTGATCCGCTGTGTTCAGTTTGGCCTGTTTGGAGCCTGAATGTGGCGTTGCATTACCAACACATTGCATATGCATAGCAAGCATGCTAGCCAGGCAGTCCCTGACTAAAGCAAAGCTGTACGCTGCCAAACTACATGAGCACATGATCCAAACCTGTGAAAATAAACAACAAGGCATGAAATGTTCAATATTGTTTTTATGGCGGACATATCATGCTCATTTTCAGGTTCATATTTTAGTTGTGTGCCCCCACTGTGACATGTTTCCATTTCTCATACTGCCTGTGCTGCAGCACCTCTTTTCACCCTCTGTCTGAAACCAGAGCCCAGACTCCCCTGATTGGTTAGCTGGCCGGCTCTGTTGTGATTGGTCAACTGCTTAGCAAAGTGTAGGAAATGTCCCTTAGCCTATCACGTGCAATGTGTAGGAGCGCTAGCCAATAGAAGCGTGTGTGTTACATAGTGATGTCAGTATGTTACAGGCTCTGATTCACAGACTCACCATGGTGCGACAGCGAGGATCTCCATCAGGGTCCGTCAGTTTACCGCCGTATATCACCGGCAGCTGCTCTGCATCAATGTACTTCATTAAAACCTCCTGCCAGTTAGCTGGAGGAACAACAACGGTCATTTCATCAGGAACACGGGCGGTCAAAGTGTTTCCATTTGGTGCCATATTCTCTCAAGTACGATGTTCTGTCTTACCCCCGAGGATATTGATCTTTTGTCTCGTGTTCTCACTCAGGAAATGCTTTACGAGGTTGTAGGCCACAGGAAAGAGTTTAGGAGCTGCAAGAGAATGTAGTGTTAAGTAAATGTTCACTAGTGATAGATAAACTCTGGCTCCACACAAACAGGGTCAAGTTATTACAAAAAGAATCTGAATAAAGAACCGCAGGTGGACTCAATGAATCCTTCATCGATTAAAGGCCAAATGTACCTTTAATGACAAAAAGCCTTTTCAAGCCTTCTGGATAGTTGGCTTCAAACATCTGGAGGATCTGGTGACACAGAGAAACATCATGTATTCATTCATTTGACGCACGGTCCACTTCTAATATAGGTTGTGTGAGCTTTACATCTACAGCGTCAGGACATCTCTCCATACCTCTGTATATGTCTCTATAGCAGGCTTCCATAAGTGTTTCAGACCCAGACCTTCTACGTCGTAGATCATGGTGATTGACTCAACGTTCCTCCCAAGCTGGGGACAGAAAGACGGGGAACTGAAATTGGTGGAACCATCCAATAACATAGAAAACATTAAACGTGTGATCAGTAGCACTGGTTCTCCGTCCTACGTCGGTGTTCTCAAACCTTCTGCGACTGGACGTCACATTCCTGCTGCAGGACCTCGCAGTCTCTGATCTTGGACTTGATGAAGTCTTGTTTGGATGCAGACAGGAAGAGGCCTTTAGGGTCCACAGGGCCGATGACATCATACCAGACGGGACTGCCCTCCCGGTCGTAACCACACATCCCTCCGGACAGATACTTCTCGATCACCTGCAAACAGCAGTCATTTAAGATGGTTCCATTAGTCGTGTGCTGTAATGCAAGTAACAGCTGCCGGGCTGCCATTGGCTCTGGGTTGACAATAGGGCATCCACTATTTAACATTAAACCAATGGGAATAGCAAACATCAAAACGGGTACTTAATTACTTCATTCATTATGTTTGTTGCTTTATAGATATTTAACTATTGCTGCTATGTCAGAACCCGACAACCCCGCATGTGCGGTGGTGAGTTTATTCACACAGGAGCATTTTTCAACTTTTGAAATCCATACACACAACATATATTGCATGTCTGTCTTAGGAAAGAGATTCCTCCTATGTGGCTCTGCCAGAGGTTTATTCATCTTACCCTGTTAATTGTGGGGTTTCTTGGGAATGTTTCCTTGCATGTTGTAACAAGAGTTAAGCGTTTAAGGAAAGGTTGTGTCTACTGTACACACTGTAAAGTCCCCCAGATGTATCATTTGTGATATTGGGCTCGAGAAATAACATTGTATTGATCAATGATGGTAAAATACATTTGTTTTTCTGTGTAACATCCCAAACAAAAGTGCAACGAGATTCAACTGGCATTTGATAAAACCAGATAAACCCGAACAAAAACTTGGCAGGGTTAGGGTTAGGGTTAGGCCGGCAAAGTGTCCCAGCACCTTGTAGCTGGACAGAAACTATACTGCAAAGCCTGTACAACAGAAACAGGACGTTTAAACATGTAAGTTTGTTTAAGTAATACGACGGAGTATCTTAGATACTCAAAAGTAAGTTGATTAAAACTAAATTCAGTTTTGGAAACCAAAGGCTGATGCCTACTTGCAGGCTAGCAACAGCATTGAAGAGTTAGCGTTGAGCCGTTATAAAATGGGGGTTTATAATGTTTAGGGTTTAGTGTTTACCTCTGGTGGACGCCAGTCGGTGATTATTGCATCTACTTTCATCTGTTTCCTGAACTCCAAATGCTGGAAGAAAAGACAGGTGCATATTAAGTTTAAGTACATTCAAGTGAGGTTGTAGTTTTGTTCCCTGATGACAGACTGCTTGTACAGTGGCAGCTTGGCCTGAGCACAATGTGGTGATTTAAGTGGCTTAGGAGGTAACCGACAGCAGGTGAAACTAAAGCTGAACCGTCAGCAGGAAGGGGATCGTAATGTACCGGTATACTGTACCTCAAACACACCATCAAAGGGGACCAAAGATCATTTGTAATACGCTAATCGTCTTATTATTTATACATACACATTTTGAATACTGGGGCAAGAAATTCAAAAAGATAACATAAACCAAGTGGTGAAGTTCTGATGGAGTGTTAGTTAGTCATGGTTTGTTCAGATCAAAGCTACAGTTACACCCTTTTCGTGTGTAATCTCATAAAAATGCCTGCAAGGCAAACGTATGCTGAGAGAAACCTCAGTTAACTGTAAAACAATTAGCCTCATGCTAATGAAGAAAAGTGACAATGTTAAGTACTAGCCACTGCTTCTGTTAGCTTCCCTTGTGTTAGCCTGCAATGTGCTTTAGCTCATTGGTGGATAAGTGTTGTTAAAAAGTATTTCACTTGCAAAAGTACTTCCATCTCAAACATGGATATATGTAAAGACCCCAAACATCAGTTGGTGCCGCTTTAGTAAGTGGCTGTAAATCCAACATGGGCCGTTTCTCAATGTATCTATTTCAAGTATACTACGTCATCGAGTGGCGCCGAAGGACTGTTTAAATGCATGTTAAATGCCCAGCATTCGGCGCCACTCGATGACGTAGTATGCTTGAAATAGTGGCTCTGGAGCAGCTTTACTCAACATTGAGAAACGGCCACAGTCTCACTGGGGGTGTAAAATAATAAATAAAGCAGATTAAAATAATTAAATTGCATACATTTTATTTTGATTGTTTGTTATGTGGATGTGTAGTATGTATGTTAACAAAGGTGATTTAGCTAAATACACCTGTAGAGCCTCAAGAGCCTTTCTTGTGCTGGCAGACACATAGAAACATATTGGCGGGGCGCACTTCGCACACACACAAAAACATTCCACGAGCTCCGCGCTCACATTTTGCTAGGCAAAGCACCGCTGCTATGACTCCGTCCTAGGGGCAACACTGGACTGTGTTGGTAAACCTTATTATTTCTTGGTAATCACTCTTTTAATCCCTTTATCTATATCTTATCTCCTCAGGCTGCTGTGATGACCGTTTCCCCACAGCCACGCGTTATCTAATCTGAAGCCCCTCCTCAGCTGATGGCACGTCTGTGCTGCTGCAAACTGCGCTTTCACATACAAATAATTAACTAAAAGAGATAATGGACGCACCTTTGCTTTCAATTCAGAACCTGCTTTTTATTGCACTGCTACAAGAGCCTGACACAAGAGCCTGACACAAGCAGGTACTGTCAAATGTCCTGTCCTACTCAACAGAGAAGCTGAACTCGTTACCTTTCGCAGCATGGCCTCCGACTTCTGAATATTGAAGTTTCTGGCTGAAAAAGAAAAGGCAAGGAAAATAAGGCATGATTTGTAGAGAGATCCATAAATGATTGTCATTAAATAAATTGAAGATACCCAATTAGAGTGGGATTCCAACAATACATTTGATCAAAAGAAATTAAAACTTGAATAAAATGTAGGGAATTAGGAGAAGTAGCTCACGTACATGCGTGCAATATGTGTCAATAATGTTTGTAAGTATGTTTGATTGTCACATTCAAAGTTATTAGACTGGATGTGAAAAGGATAACAAAAAAGGAAATGGGTCAAAATGATGATAATCATATCCAGCAAACATGTGCGATAATAACGTATGCATGAGAGGTTCTATATCATCACACTTTACTTGACCCTATCTTTACATCTTCTAAAAATAGGAAACAATTCATTAACATCAACAAATAAGAGATGTAGAGGGAAACGAAGAGCAGCAACTAATGATACCACCACATCCTGTATTGTTTTGGTTGATCTAAACCTTGTTTTAAAGTTGTATAACCAAAATAAAAGGGTTACTTGGAAACCACTAGTAAACCAAAATATTACATTTAGTGTGAAAATGTGCAAATCCTGGCAAGACTGATATAACAGTTCCTCAAAAGTGTCTCCATAATTCTTATACGGCGGCTCCACGGTCCATAAATGGCACAAGGCGATTTTTAGGAACGTGGGACATTTAGGGAAGTGGTAAAAATTTAACTTGCATAATCTTCACTGATACCCTCTGGGAATTAACTTGCATAACATCCACAATACCTCCTGGACTCTAACAGAGTAAAACAGCTATGTCAGTATGACTGATCCAGCATAGTCCTAATGCTGCATGTAAGGTGATTAGCTCTGCAGCTTAATGTCTTCTGGAACAGAACAACAGCGCTGTGGAAGTGACACACACTCCAACAGCGGATTATACACCTAACTGTATGCTCCAATCTGCCACCTTAACCAGGACATAGTGACAATTACAAAGCGCAGAGCAGGGTACAGGCTGTGCATTATTTTGAGTCATTAATAAGGATTACTCTGATAACTTCATCTTAAAATGCGGTCTTATTGGAAGGAAAGCACTGTATATTCGATATATGACACTTACATGACAACTGTTTTATGTAGCCCAACATCATAAATCATTATTTGCCGATAAGCATACAACACACTCAGTTCCTAAAACCTTCAGCTGTGATAAAGGTTCATATTGAGGCCAGTACGATGAACAACAACAATTATCTGATAACATTTAACAAACCAATATCTCTCCCACCACTGGTCCAGGTTTAATAAAACACAAAGGGACAGTGGGTTTCGTGATTATATGATCATCCACTGGTGGCCCTAGATTTAGACTTTTAGATGCCTTTAAATATAACAAGTATCAATCTTGGCTAGAAGCAAACACAGCAAATAGCCTATACGTGTCTATACCTCTGCAAAGTCAAAGGAAGGCGAAAGTCACAACATTTTTAGTCATTAGAACGTCGAGATAGAGTAAAAAAATATACATTTGACATTGATGTGGAAAAGACTCCTCTCTTTTAACTAAATCCAACTTCAAGAGTTTTTAATAAAAAGCTGCCGTTTGCAAAAGTGTCTTTCACCAAATTCAGGTCAATATGTTCTACAGTTTCTCCATAACAGAATGAATTGGTGTCATGTACACCGCTTTTATCTTTTAAGGTGGAGCTCCTCAGAGATAAATGCAGTATACGCCCAATTGGAGGGAATCGTCTGAGACTTAGAGGCTTAACAAGCAAGTGGTTATCCTGAGAAAGAGGAGAAGGGTCATTCATTGGCCGACAGAAACAGGTTATAGTTGAATCTTTCCCACAGTCAGTCGCTGTGATTCCCATTATTTCAAGCACAACATGACAAGAAATATGAAACCTTGGCACAGGAAAGTGTAGAGCTACGCCCTGTAGGCCTACCTCAAGGCATATAGCTGTGATAGTTCATACACTTAACCCTCCTATTATCTTCGTTTCCCCCCTTACTCTGGTGTTCGCAGTCAAATTTGACTGGTCCTGTTTTAACTGCTATTACATTAACACAAAAACCATTAATCATCACCAAATGTCAACACACTTTCAAACTGTAGATATTGTATCACACTACTGGTATACGTGAAAACCTGCAGGAAATATACAAAGAATAAACACTGAATATGTATTGCGTGTGCCAGGTGTGATCCATGTGGGGGGATGGGCACATAAGAGCGGGAAATGTATCAAATTGGTGTGTGTGTGTGTGTGTGTGTGTGTGTGTGTGTGTGTGTGTGTGTGTGTGTGTGTGTGTGTGTGTGTGTGTGTGTGTGTGTGTGTGTGTGTGTGTGTGTGTGTGTGTGTGTGTGTGTGTGTGTGTGTGTGTGTGTGTGTGTGTGTGTGTGTGTGTGTGTGTGTGTGTGTGTGTGTGTGTGTGTGTGTGTGTGTGTGTGTGTGTGATTACTGATTCCTTTTCTTTATGGCGGTCATGACCGGGAACACCATGGGTGTTACAAAGTTGACTAAATCATCCAAAATTCAATGAAAGTGGTGATCAGCAATTTCATATGTGCAAATGTCTACTGTGAAGGATATCATAAAGCCTTAAAGGTGGGGTAGGTACGTTTGAGAAACCGGCTCGAGATCGCTAGAATTTGAAAATACACAGCCGGAGAAAATCTGCCACTTCCTTATAGAGCCCCTCCTCCAACACACACGAACGCGCACATGACCAATGAGGGCACGAGATAAGTTTGTGCCCCGATGAAATCCGTTTAGCCGGGCCGGCTAAACGGATTGGATGGCCTACCTGCCTGTCAGCCGTTGTACTTTTTACAGTATTACGGCTTCTACAGATGAAAATGTTTTATGGATTTTTTGTCAAAGCACTTAAGATATTCATTGCTATCAGGATGTTAAGAGCATTCAATGGAATATAACAAAAAGTGTATCTCGAGCCGGTTTCTGAAACTTACCTACCCCACCTTTAATGCAATCGAATGTAAAACAAAAAAGTTATGATTGATGAAAGTAGAAAATCGGTCAGATTTGACCTGAAGACAACAGGAGGGTTTTAATAACTGGTTTACATTTATCTACTGCCAGCCAAGAGCTCACCTGAAATATGTTCTTGAAACCTTCTACTGTTGCAAAGTAATTGTTTGACAGACAAAAAGCAGCTAGTAGTATGATTTGATACCTCTTATACGAAGAGAGCAACAACTTAAGCTGAGTTCAGATATTTTATTTTTGACTAAGCCCTTTTCAGACATTGATTGCTCATTTGTGGCCACTGTCTATAAAAGGAGCTGTGATGAACGGCTCTGTTGTGATTGGTCAAAGCTTAGGGATGTCCCTCCCCTTAACCTATCACGTACAATGTGTAGAAGTGCTAGCCAATAGAAGGGCGAGTGTTTCATAGTGATGTCACTATATCACATAGGTTAACAAAGGGCTGGGGAGGAGTGTCAGAGAGAAACTCCCTATAGAGCAGCGGTTCCCAACCTGTGGGCCACGGCCCCCTAGTGGTCCGCGAAGGCATTGCAAGTGGGCCGCCAAATATATATTTTTTTTATTTTATTTTGTACAATATATATATTTTTTATTTTATTTTGTACAAGCTAAAACACGGACATAGCAATAACATCTAGGAGATGACATTCCCATCTCAGACAAAAACAAAACAAAAACAGGAGAAATAAAGATACAGTCAGGATCACTTCAACATTTCACAAACAAAAATAGGTTGACAACCAAAAACCACCAAAAGCACAACATGGCGAGCATATTGTTTCTTTCATCCCACTCTTCGTTAGAGCTCATTATTTCCCATTTCATGGCGTGTTCAGCCTTTGATTTTTTGTGGCAATAATTATTTTCTAAATAAATTGTATTTTGTATCTACTCTTCAAACACCTTAAATTAAGATGACTCCTTGATTGACTTTTAAAAATATGTATTTTAGCCAGAAGAATAGTTATATTTATTAACTGTGTGCGGTCTTCATCTAAAAGCCCAAATAAAATATTAAAGGGTTTAATTTATTAACTGAATGTAAATTCAATATTTGCCATCAAATAATTTGCAAAGCATTATGTTTTGTGTGGAAACATTTTCATCATTAATATTTTTCTTTATTTTAACCTCTTTTCCTTTCTCTTTCTCGATCCTCCTTAGCAACGGTCATTACAGTCCTTGACAGCGGTCTGTCCTACTGGATTTACAACGTTTCACATATTTAGCCTCCGTATTGTTTATGGTTGAATATGGGCCACGAAAAAAAATGTGATTCTTAAGTGGGCCCTGAGGTGAAAAAGAGTGGGAACCGCTGCTCTAGAGGGAACTTTGGGATGTTAGCCTTTGCAGACCATTTACACACAAAATCCACCCAATACAATACAGGAAAACCAGAACAAAGCACAATAGGGCCTCTTTAACTAAATATATTGAAATCAGTTCAGACAGATGAACCAGGGCAAAATAATTGTTGAGATCTAGATAATGATGAGGTCAATCGTTAGAGCTCACTGTGTGCCACCTCAGGCTTTTTGCTTTAAATCAATGACCTGGACTGGGCTATTCTCTCATATATTCCCAAAGCCAAACTGATTAGATTAGATTTAGATTAGATTCAACTTTATTGTCATTGCACAACAAAATGCAGTTTGCATCCAACCAGGAATCATAAAGAGTATATAAAATGGGACCAGGGGCGCCGCCAGGGATTTTGGGCCCCATGAAAAGATATCACATTGGGCCCCACCACCAGGCCCAGGCCACGCCAACCAAGCACAATGCTGTAACCACACCTCCAGAACCCAACCCACTCATTTATGCTTTAAATAACTCTACCTGTACAGGCTTGCATCTATCTTGTAGTCCAATACTAACTGCACAATATTTACTGACACTGAGCGGTGAAAATATAACACTGTGCAGACATGGAACATTCTACTGCAGTATAATTCACTATTTGATATAAGACTAACATTCCTGACAATAGACCTCAATACTCATCATGAATGCATAAATCCAAATAAATATAACTTAAATATGTGGAAAAATACTGTGTTTGAAATGTATAATTGAAATTAGATGTTAGCTTTTTGTTTTGATATATATTTTGTATTCCAGTCTCCCTTCAGATATGTTAAGTGGCATGGCATTCAACACAATGCTGCTCACCTCCTTCAGTTGGGAGAAAAGCTGGTTCAGGTTCAGCATTATGGGGGGACAGGGCTGCTGAGCCTAAAGATGGATCTGTTGGACCTGGCACCAGGGGGAGGGACAACTGATTTAGTATGAATAGCTGCTAAAAACCTACCTGCATTTATTAAATGTCAGCTAAAAGAGCAGTGAAATGAAAAACCTCTGCATTTTCTATATAGATATTAACAGTACTTAATGTCAGCATTACAATTATTATTTACAATGGACTAAGACTAACAGACTAATTTCCACCACTCATGGACCACACCCACCTTTTCTTTGAAAAACTGGGTGACATACTGTCGCCCTTTAGTCCCTCTCTCTTGTCTTTCTCTCCTTTCTTTTCTTTTTTGAAAGCCTGACTTTGTTAGTCGTTGAGACATGGCACACACGTAAGTACTAGCATCCCTGCTCCTCACATGCTCTCACTCTCTCTCTGCTAGATAGGGCCGGTGCCGCACCGCGTTTGGAGGCAGGACCAAACCATTACATGTAAATAGAGGGGGGTGTACAGAGGCTTTGGAAAGTTAAATGAATTGTAAGTTTAGTGAGTACATTATCAATATAACGTCCTATTAATGTTAATTATTGATGATTGATGAAAGGTTACTTAAACATTTGTTTCTTAATGTTCTCAAATAGTTTGGGCCCCAGTCAGTCACAGGCCCTTAAAATCGTCCTAACTTTTCACCCCCTTACGGCGCCCCTGGATGGGAAACATCTCTATATTCATATAGAAAGTGAAATGACTTGAATCATTCAGAGCTATAGGCCAAACAGGCACCACATTGTCCACCTTTCTAGCTGTGACGCTGACCTTTATCCTTTTGTACGGTTTCATTAAAGAGAGCAATTTGCCTACACTGCCACTGCGCTCTTCTTATGAAATCATTTCACCCTCTAGTCTAGGGAACAAAAAGCCACCAGAGCAACAGCAGAGCGTCTACTGCAGGGGTGGCCGACCCGCGGCTCTCGAGCCACATGCGGCTCTTTGCCTAGTTTCATGCGGCTCTTCACTTCATATCGAATTGTGTGAGTTTGGGGGAGAGACACAGACTCCTGACAAGTGTTGCACGGTGTACCGATACTTGAAAGGTACCGCGATACCCTGCCGTTAAAAACGTTACGATTCCTCCGTTTCATTAGTATCGGTACTTTAAGAATGACGGGGAAAAGTACTCCGGTGAGAAAGCGCCGTTTTACTAAGAGCCGTGTGTGTTCAGCGCTCTGCTTCCACTCCCTGCTTGCAGCCGTGCCTGCAGTCCCTCCCCTCTCCAGCACGCTCTACGTGCCTCCCCTCTCTCGTGCACGCGCTAGCTGCCAGAGGATGTGAGAAAACGAGAAGCATGGCTGCAAGTGGGAGTGCAACTGCCGCTGCGCCTCGGCTTGTTGACAAAAAAGACGCCAGAAGCGAAATTTGGAAGTATTTGAGCTATATCTCTGACAGTGAGGGCAAGCCTACGGACACCACGAGGCCTGTCTGTCATTTATTTTATTTATTGTTCTCATTGTTTAGAAGTTTGTGTTATGGTTATGGTGTGAAATAAAGCACAATAATTACATTTAAGACTATCCAAAAATCGAAAAATAATCGGAATCGCAATTCTTGACTTGGTATCGAAACCAAAATGTTGGTATCGTGACAACACTAGCTACTCCTGACAGTTAAACCTGATATGTAGTAGGTCTGTTAAGTATTGAATGCTGATCATTCTGACGTAATTTGGCCGGTCAAAGTTATTTAGGCTCGGATAAAATCGCTCCGTTACTTTCGTCCCGGCTCTCCCTACGTGTGTATGTGTGGTGTCAGTATGAGAGGATGACAGCGCGTCTAATTTTGATGTGGCCCAAGAGCCAATCACAATAATACCGGCTGCGATGCAGTGAACCTGTCATAGTCTGCTCCATCATTCACCAGTAGTTTTCCATTCACCTGTCTCACCTGTTTTCCACACCCACTCGTTAACTCACTCTCTTTCTCTTCTGCACCCATTAGCTTCTGCCAGTATTTAAACCCGCACCTTACACACACTCTTTGCCAGATTGTACTTTGCCTCATGCTTGTCTCTCCCGCGTTCAACACTAGATTGCCTACCCGGTTCCGACCCTGCCTGTCCCCGACCTGCCTGCTCTGCCTGTTTCCTGATCCTGCCTGTCCCTCGACTATCCTGCCTGGCCTGTTATCCGACCCTGCCTGTATCCACGCTGACCGCCTCGCTTACTCCCTGACCCTCTGCCTGTCCCTGACTCACCTTCTGCCCGCTGTCCTCCGGTGCGTTATACTGCCCGGTTGGTATTCCTCCGATCCAGTGGAATCTCCAATAAAGTATATTACCAATTCTCCTTGGTTTCTCGAGTGCTGCATTTGGGTTCTCCTTAAGATTGTGACAGAACCAATCACCTTTGAGGGGGGGGGGGGGAACCTATCGTTGATTAAACACTATCCAGTGTTTCCCCTACCATTGTCTTGGAGGGGCGCTGCGCCCCGCCAACGGAGCCCCGCGCCCCCCCCCTGAAATTCAAGGTGTTTAAAAAAGATATATACTTTTTTTTTTAAATATATATAGCACCAAATTGCAAATAATCTATAACTACTGTCACTTTTCACATTGAACATGTGCTCTTTTATTAAATAAACTAAACGCTTTCATTTGAAGTTGTGAGTTTAGTGTTTTTGACCCTAAGAAACACTGATGCATTAATCAATAACAATAATCCACAGCTCCTCTCTCTGCTCCAGAGGATTTAAAATATATATATCCCAATGCCACAAAAACGCATCAGTGACGTGGTTGAAATCTTGTCTCCAGAAAACAAAAAACTGAAACAAGCGGTATCAGTGACTGTGTCTGATGTGGCTCTTTGCAGTAACATAGAACACATGTGGCTCTTAACCTCTGACTGGTTGGCCACCCCTGGTCTACTGGAAGAACGCTTGTCCATCGTAGTGCCTCTTTAATGCGATTAGCTCTGGATTAGCCTGAAACACAGACTGCTAGTCCTCTGCTGCAGAACTAATCACAACAAGGCCTCCTTTATCTCTTTCTGAACACATCAACTCCAACAGGGCTTCAGATGGAAAACTATCAGGGATGATGTGGCTCAGATTCATTATTTTACATATATTTTTTCAGTATTTCCCACAGTTTATATAAAAAATCTAATCAAGTTTTATATAGCACATTTTTAAAACGATTTTTGGTCGAGCCAAAGTGCTCTACATATAATAATTGCCTTACAGTAAGGACACTATACAGTAAATACAACAGCACAGTTTGTGCAGAATATCAGTATGAGAAAACGACACCCTCTGACCTTAGACCCTCACATCGTACAAGGAGAAGTAAAAAAATAACTACCTATGTAAACAAGTTGACCTTTTCCATTCATTGCGAGGACGGTGAAGATAATAAAGTTGTAGCACTCAGATTGCAAAGTGACTAGAACGTAACCATGCACATATTTAAACCATACAGTCTATGATTTAAACACACATATATGAAGTCACGCAACATAAACTAGGCATACATGGGAAACGGTTTATTTTTCAATAATTGTAATGATCAGCCGTTTGTTACTGTATTATTGACCGTTTTGAAGAGCAGCATACGTTTTCCTGTTCTTTTCTTTATTATAGCTGCTATCAGGTGTAATCAGTACGTGGGCTACACAGGTTTCACCCTATCACAAGTAAGATCATAATGAAACATTAGTCGGTAAAATATGCCAGTAGCAAATGACTTCTCCCACAATATGATTGCAACAAGTAGTCAGACTAGCTTCAGTGGCTATGCTATCATCATCTAATACCAGAGACACTTTGATACCAGCGTTATGATGCCAAACAGTGTCATCTCAAACAAAAAAAGCACACTTATGGGGATGGGAAATATGCAACAGGGGATGTTGCTTGTGTGACAGTCACACAGTGAATTACTACTTTGCAGCAGTCGCTGAACGACGGTGGACGAGCTCCTCTCCTGGAGTCAGCAAACGCGACTGAACCACGGCACTCTGGAGGAGAGTATACAGTTGGAGAAGTCGTGCTTCAATTTAATCTGTTCTTGTAAGAATACCAACATGAGCATCGACCCAACGCAGTCCGCCATTGTTCTTACTGAGAGTGGCGTTTGAGAGAAAATCAGCGACGTATAGGGTGGCACTACATGGGCTATGGGCAGTCGAAAAGCAAAAGGGTTCGGAACTCATTGAAAAGGGGGTGTCCTAGTTCCTATGATATAATACATTAAATAAATGTGACCTTACGCAGATAGTTAGCAGAAAATCAATAGATAGATTAACCAATTAAAAACGATGAGGTAATGAGCTTGTTAGCTACTGTGCCTTACAGTATTGGCACTGCAAGTCTGATGATGCTGACCCTGCATAGCAACCTCACTTTTAGTTTAAGGGTAATTAAGGTGTCCAGTCAGGTCGCACTCCAGTGCAAATCATTGCATTAAGGCCTACAGCAAAACCTGCCGTCACCCAACCTCAACCTATCCAATACAAATAATCTGTGAGTCTGGTCAATTCTTCTTGCGTTTTAATCTGGCTTGGTTCTTCATCTGAAGTTTGAGCAATCACAGTAAGGCTTGCAAAACATGTGAGTCTCTTTCTCAACCCTTGCAAATCAAGTGTGTACAATGTGTTGCAAATATATCCTTTCACGCAATAAACCACAGCAACTTCTGCTTTTTGCATACGACTTCTGCTTTGGCACCGACATATTTTCAATGTGAATGCATGCAATTGAATGTAGGCAAATAGGCACAGGATAATAGGGTTTTTAGGGTATTGGTTTTCCTGTAGGTGCGAGCTGTGGTCAGGGAAAGCAGCAGGTGCCTCAGGTTTCCCAACTCACCTCTGAGCCAGCGTAACAGGAAGTGATCATGCTGTGCAGGAAGTTGAGGTAGAATATCTTGTATCCTCTCTCGAAACTGAGGCCAAAGGATAGAGAGAAGAAGAGCAAATGATGGACACAATTTACTAAAAAGGAAAAACACAGAGGTTTCAGGACTAGGAAAACACGTTCAAGGAAATGTTTAACGCTATACTTACAGTCGATGACACTGAAAGAAAAATAATACAGTACTTTTTTTTTCTTCAGGTGAGTATTTATTTTCTAAGGCTGCTAAAATATGTGACTGTGACAAATCATTTTACACACTTTGAGAGCAAGGTTGAGAAATGTCCCCCAAGGGATGCCATTTCAGCTTTGACACATGTACATTCCCTGTTTGCTTCCAGGGAGCCTGAAATCCTTCTTTCTATACTAATGGCTTAAAGGGCTCTATTCTGCTCATTGTCAGGGTTCATATCAGTGTGTAGTGCCTCTACTTCATGTCTCCGTGCTTTAATGTTCAAAAAGCTCTTTATTGTTCTCATACTGCCTGTGCTGCAGCACCTCTTTTCACCCTCTGTCTGAAACCAGAGCCCAGTCTGGTCTGATTGGATAGCTGGCTCTGTTGTGATTGGTCAACCACTTAGAGATGTCCCGCCCCATATGGGAAATGTGTTGGAGCGCTAGCCAATAGATGAGTGTTATGTAGTGATGTCAATATGTTCTGGAAGTAAAAATAGACAGAGGCATTTCATATTTACATTCACTGCTTTGTTTGTTTACTATAATAGCAGAAAAGGAAACCAGCAAATATTAAAACGTAGGAAGCGGCAAGCAGTTTCCTTTTTTTCTGAAAAAAATACTACCAAAGCCATGGGCATTGCCGTGCAGCTATAACAGCCTTATCTCTTCTGGTTGTGGACTTCACACTAGATGTGGAACCTGGCTGCAGGTTGAGACAAAGAGCATTAGTGAGTTGTTGTGAGGCAGCTGAGTCTCAGTCAACATTTTAATTCATCCTATAAGTGCTGGATAGGTCAGGACAAGTTCAGTTCATCCAGGTGCACCGGGCATTGTCAGGCTGAAACAGGAAGGGGCTTAAAAAACCGGTAGCCACGTCGTTTTTGATATATGTGAAATTCCTCTTATGTAAACGTACAGCTTACAGACTTCCCCTAAAAGGTTTATAAAAAGGTTTCTATATTGTAATGCAGTAGCGGGAAAAATAAATAAAATCATTGATTAAAAACTGAGATGATGCTTAAATAATGTGTCCAAACCAAAAATAGTTTGATGTATTAGTTTTGATTGATAGTTAATTGTAGCACGTTACAAACATACAGTGATGGATAATAATAAAGTACGTTGTAAAAAATGTATTGATTCATGCTTTCTCAATAGTATGTAGCAATAATTTTGATAATCGTTTAAATTTAAACTTAAAAAGCTAAATGCCAATATATGAATGGTTCAAATCACTTAAGGAATTGCTATACATATTAATGACTGTAGGTTTTGTTTGGAGATAAAGAAGACTGAAGACTTCAAATTGAATTTTCAGAACATTTGTGAATAAAAATGATTTGCCCCTCTCACTTGGAAAAGGCTTTATTATTATATTATTATACTACTACTTTATGCGAAATCTGTAACATTTAATCAATTACCCAATTCACTAAGACAACAATTCGATTCTGTTCTTACTAATTCATAATTTCAAGTGGAATTGTCAACCATATTCTGGTTCCAGATTATCAAATGTAAAAAAAAAAATGTTTTGTTCAAATATATAATAGAAAATACATATATTGGGGGTTCAGACCTGGTGGGAGGAAACAGATTTGATCATTTGGGGCATTTTAATGGGAACTACTTTCTGACCTGCTATAGTCAAAATGCTGAATCACATAATCGAGAAAATAAATGTTAGTTGAAGTCTTTAGACAGCTAACTTGTTCTTAATAATGGCTTATAACTTAATTATGGCTAAAACGCAAAAGATTCAATACCCTAAGCATGAAGAATGTAGGAAAGCTAACGGATCCTTTAAAAGACATTCATTTATTACACACGTGCTTAACCAGAGAGATTATATAACATTCATAATGGGATTAGAAAGCGTATTCAAGTAAGGATATAGGCTACTACAGTACAAAGCACAATTAGTATTAATATTAATAAACGTACCTGCTCCAGTGCTTCCGCCTGTTTAGGACTCAGGTCTCCGACTCTGCCGCTCATGTTTGCGATTCAACACGGATACTGACGGAGGTCCAAGTCAGATAAACAGATGGAGCGAGATAAACAGCGCAGTCACCGTTAACGGGCAGGCGGATCTCTGTCAGACGCCTCCCAGATGATGTTCAGTCGCTGCCTAGCTACAGTGTCCTCTTCTCTTCGCTGTCAGCAGGTGAGAAAGGCGGCCGAAGGAGGAACAAATTGTAAACACCACGCGACGACCGTCAGAAATTCAGTCCAACCGGCGGACTCTGTCAAAGATAGGGAATATAGACAGGAGCGCTACTCGAGGAAGAAAGGAGGGACCACCAGAAGAGAGGAGTGGCCACGCCCACTGTCCAAACTAACGCTTCCAAACTATCTGAAAAAAGAACAACTGAATCATAACAAATTCCATGTGGGATGTATGGTTGTAATGGTTGTCAAATTAGAGAACGGGTTATTTTTAACAAAGATTTGTTTTAATTGTTTTAGTGGGGATAAGCCAAATATCCACATTGTAGTAAAGAGCTGAGAGATAGTTGATATATTGTTTACTTTTTCCTCTATGCAATGTTATAGATCACGCATTGCCATTGTGTTGTTTGTGTCTAGATGTAATTGTAATTCCGATTCTTCTTCTTTTTCTTTTAATAAACCTACCCCTAACCCTTAATAACAAAATACAACTGTGAGCCATGTTCAAGCTCAACTCTCTGACTACATTTTGCACGTTTGCACACATGTCTGTACAGACCTCCACTTTAAAATATAGTCACTGTAGTGTGCCCTATTGTCATATATTCATTGTCCTGGGTGATTTGGTTTAGTTTGTATATCTGGCATAAATACTTGTCTTTATTATTCTTTTGTAATGCTAAATAATTTATAAAAAATACTTATTTGTATTATCTTTATCTTTTTTACCTATGCACCTTATTTTATTAGATTGTTTATGTTCAGACACCAAAGCAAATTCCTTGTATGTGTAAACCTACCTGGCAATAAAGTCAATTCTGAAGAAAAGATAACATAAACATGATTTGACCAATATGCAGTTAAATGCATAACATTACCAAACATAATTTGAACAATAATGCATGACTGATACAATGTTTATTAAACTCAGTACTGAATAGATACAATTAAATGTATTTCCTGGAAGACGGGATGTCTAAAACACTTAGCCGATAACAAGGGATTTGTAGCTGTATACAAACTGTAAAGTTACTGCTAATGTTGACATGAAACTTCCTGTTTTTTATGTTTTAAACTGACGAAGAGGTTTTTATTGTGAAACCCTCCCCAGTGTGCGAAATACGGGGGGGTCCGGGGGAGCTCGACCCCCCGGATTAACAGGGTTTACCAGCTAAACCCTGTCACAGAGTACAAACCAAGTAACACCGAGACACAGACACTTGTATTTAAACTCAACCACTTATACTTAACACTATTAACAGGTAATACATAATATGACCGTATGGTATAGGCCTACATCGCGTACCTGCAATTGTTTTAGTGTGACAGGAGAGCCGAGTCGCTGTAACACTGTGCATTAAACCAGATGTAATTAGCATAGCGATCACATGGCGAGCACCTCGTCACACATCATATTTGTTTTAATATTGTGTCGTCATTATATATTGTGTGTTGGTGCAAAGTGAAACAAGTATGAGCTTGGTTGTCTTCAGTTTAAATTTCAGAGCTCACTTACTCAAAATATTGAACCAACATTAAACACTAAGGAATACCAGAGGTCCTATATTTATACAGTCTATGCGTCAAACACAGCTCTTACATTTTAATAAACACCGCACCAGTTTTAGCGTGGCTGGACCGCGGCTTTAAATCAAAGAGGGAAGTATGGGACGGAACGCTCTCTCTTTGCTACGTTCTTCTCTGATAGCAGAAAAGGTAAAAAGAAAACTCAGAACTGTAACTGTAAATCAACGGGATAACCGCTTAATATATTTTAATTCAACTTAATGTGTTGGATATTAAGTGTATTAATTTAAGTTTATCCTCCTGGGACCCAGCCCATTGAAAATGTCCACTGTAGTGGACATTTTGTTAACATGCATCTCCTTTTACTCTTTTGAGCTACTCTATCAATCCCTGATGTACTGTACAGAGGACATCCTGGTTTTCCCAGTGATATGTCATTGGTTAAAATTGCATGCTGGGAAGTTCCTCTTTCTTTTCATCCAAAATGACTGGCATACGAAAAACAAAATTGTATAGAAGCAGGAGGAGAAGTCAAATATTGTTGAATAATTGTAATTTTTACCATGAAAATCATATATATTCGTGTTTATTAACATGTGAGGAACTATATAATTAGTTCTGAAAGCAATTAAATAATTCAAGTTTTCAAATAACAGCCCTTTTATAAATGTCCATTCTAGTGGACGTCAGGACTATCTTCATGGACTTTATGACTCAATATTGTTGCAGGAGACGGAACTGAAGCAGACATTTTCTGAACCAGATAGTTCAGGGAGATTAAGATGTTGAGCTCTCAGATGATGAGAGAGATGAGGCTTTCACACCTGGGATAGAAGAGGGTCAAGAAGAAGGGGGGAAAGATGCAGGAGGCTCCATGAGCGCACAGATAGATACATAGAGACAGATAGGGACGAGCTGGAAAGACATGGCCCCCTGTGGGCCAAGAGTAGCACGTATGTCTTATTGTTGTTTTTATTTTAAGTGGAGCCATGAAAAATGAGAATTGCCTCAGGAATGCAAGCTTTGTTTCTATGAGCATGGTCAAATGGAGACAACATCCATAAAACTAGTCAAGAAGACCCTACAGCCCGTGCTGACTGGAGTCAATGAGGTACTTTCCCACTACATTGACTACAAAGTCTTTGAAGATCTGGAACGATTCACCAAAAACCAAACTAGTTTTGTATTGACCAAATAAACAGCAATGTTCAGATCAATTACTTATTCATGTTTTAAATAAAGGTGAATGTATTATTGTATTAATATCACTCTATAACCATAATACGTTACATAGTCCATCTGTTAATGTTGGCTGTCTTTTCAAACTAATATGGTCCCGACGTCCTCTACAGTGGACATACTGTAACATTTTAAAATAAAATAAAATAAAAAAAGTCTAAATTGCAAGATGTGTTTTTAACCCTAAATAGGTAGGAAATCACAAAAAAAGGAAATCGGAAGACACTTTTTTTCCTCGGGTCCCAGGAGGATATGATTTAATTCGTGGTAATGCGTCACCATAGACTGCATATAAAGGTCACAACTATGATCTCTACCGATGTGTATACAAGATGATAATCCTCCGGCTTCTTCCAGTCAGGTCCGGAAGTTGCCTGTCGTTGTTTACATTCTCTGAGTGGTCCAGCTAGCTAATTGGCGAACAGGAATGATGGCAGCTTCTATGAAATGACGGGTGACATTTGATTAGGTTTTTATATTTATACACATTTTTGGTATTCTCTCGGTGTTGTTGTTGTTGTTGTTCGGGTTATGGCTTTAGCTCGGTGCTGGTACTGTCTTTGGGTAATGTTACCGCTCGTCCTGCTGCGGTGGCCGGGGCTGCTGGTCGCCGGGGAGCAAGTCGCTCTGGTGGAGGTTTTCCTGGAGCAGCGGCCCGGCGTCAGCGCTGTGCTCCAGGGGGAGGTGATGGAGTCCGGCAGGGAGAGCAGCAGGAGCTCCGAGACCCAGGACGAGGACCAGGAGGAGCTGGAGGGAGAGCTGGTCCTGGTGAGTCGGAGGGCAGTAAATCATGGTAAACATTGCACGTCTGTTCTGAACTGTTGCATTCGCAGTGGCGTTTCTATATGTACAAAAGTGGTGGGGCACACACAACTTAGATGTCTATACGCTTCTGCAGTGAGGTTCATGGCTGGTGAGGCACTGGCACTGACTCTTCAGGTTTACAAATATTATATTTTGACCTAAATCAAAATATTATATTATTTTCAAAAGCCTCTTTAGTCTGATGCTTCAATTAATTTTAAACACAGTTCAACAGAAGGATACCCAAAAAATGTAATTGTATCATTTACATATTGAATTGTTCTCTCTTAGTAAGATCCCATTTTCAATAAAATGTTGGTCTTACCTTGACTAGAAGATTAAATCCATTTGCCTATCCTTCTGGACAAAAATCTCTAAAAAGTCCTCCTTATCTTCTTGTAGTTTCAAAAGTCTATCATAAATCTGAATGATGGATTTATGATTCGACAATTATAAAAGTAGGGTAGACATGTGGATATTATCCGGCTTAACAAAACGTACATTTATCTAACAGATCTTATTTTGAGATATTTTCTCCTATGGAGAAATCTCATTGCTTTTTTGTGGAGGGAAGCCATGCGCAGCTTACTTCCTGGTTTTAGGACGCGTCACTGCAGCTCTCTTTCCTCCTCTTCACACACCACACTTTTCGCGGCACACGTACTTACAGCCAATCAGCTCTGAATTATGTGAGATGACGTATGGTGGGGATGGCAGCTCTATGCCCCTATAGTCATTATTTTTTGCCACACACATTAAATAGGAAAATACTCTGAGCATGCGCAGTGTAGTTTTTACAGTCACCGTTCACTTAGACAGTGAGAGGGAGGGCCAGGATCAGGTTTTGTCCCACATGGCTCTAAACAGCTCAATAGGCACACACTGTAAACACTAATTAGAAGAACACAGACTAAAACAGCAATGTACAGACGAATCAGATGATTAAACATGATCTTAAAATATATTTTCTATATATTTAAATTTATTTTTGCATTTTGTTGTAATCATTATTTTAATACTTTCTGCTGACACTAGGTGGGGCTGTGGCACCTAATGACCAGTCGCCACTGTGCATTCAGGTGGAAACCTGGAGATGTGCAAATCACCAAAAGATCACCATTGATGGCACTTATCATTAGTTTAAAACCTGTGTTTCACCCTAATCTTAACATTTCCATTCATTCTGAACATCTGTCTGTCATGATTAACTCCTATGAAATAAAATGGAACGTGAGATGTATCAGCGCATGAACAAAACAAAGCAGTGATTATTCAGTAGAATATTTAATATTATGCCATCACTTCTAAATTGTCTCACACAATTGTCAGCAACATCCATATTTTAATAGTAAATTGAGTGCATGTAGGTGGTATTGTTTGAAATGATGGTCATAACAAACAAAAGTAAACAAGTTTCCTCCTTGAACTGCCACTGCAGAGGAGCTCCTTTGTGAAACCGCTTCCAGTAAAGAGCTCAAGCCTTCTTTCTGTCCTAAGGTTCAGAATGAGGAGACACAGGTCAACGGAGGAGAAGGTGAGGACGACACCAAAGAGCAGGAGCTGTGGATCGGGGTGGTGCCTGTGGAGATGGACGAAATCAAAGCTTCCACTGGGAACCAAGAGTCCTTCGCTGATGCAATGGTCAACAGAGTAAGACGCTTCAATGTGTTCTTAGTCTGTTGGGGTCTTTTTCACATTGATATATATGACAAAATGAACATGTACCATTTCCGTTAAAGATGAAGCGAGCTTTGGTCCTCGGAGCGTCTGCCCTGATCATTCTCGCTCTCAACCAAAACACAGTCAGTGAGGTAAATCTCCACAAACTCAACCAGCTGTTTTCTTAATGTGTTCCATTATAACGTTCTTAAACCCTGTCATTGACATACTTTGGAGACTTACTGTCATTATGTTGTGTGTAATGTGTATCCATTAGTGTTTCAGCAATCTTCTTTGGAAGTTGCACATCAGAAAAAAACTGAATTGCAGGCGCCACATCAAACATATATGATGGATTATACCATTTCATATGAAAGTTCCCTAACATCTGCCTTGTCTGCTTCAGATGGATCTGTCCCAGGTGCTGTCCAAGCCTATCATTGTGATCCAGACGTCGGAAAATGTCACAAAGCTGATCGGAGCTCTGCTCAGGTACAGAAACACATACTATTTATGTATTACATCATCTGCTCACATGGAAATACACATGTTCACATGGACCTTTAAAGCAATTGTGCATATGTGCAACAAAATACCCTATTCTGAAGGAATCAGGTCATTGTCACAAGTGCTTTGTCATTCATGTAAGTTACACTATCTGATGAAGTACTTTCATTAAATCAGTTTAAAGGGACCCAATTATTTATTTATGTATTTATAAGTCTCTCTCTCTCTCTCTCTCTCTCTCTCTAGGGGTCTTCAAGCTACAGCAAAGATCACATACAAGACGATCCTGCAGGACAACCTGGTGAGCCCCCCACTCTAGTGTCAGCTGACTGTGCTTCTCAGTGTTTAGCACCCTCCAGTGGTGAGTGAGCAGATGACAGGCTGAGCGTCTGCTGTGTGTTGGGGCAGGGGGCCACGCTCACGCTGTGGTCCAGCTGCGGTCGGTCCAGAGGGGGTCCCTACGGAGAGTGGCAGGGGGTCATCTGCACGGGGGAGACCAACTCTCAGGTCCAGGTGGGGGAGCTGCACCAACACAGGCTGGTTCACGTGTGTGTGTGTGTGTGTGTGTGTGTGTGTGTGTGTGTGTGTGTGTGTGTGTGTGTGTGTGTGTGTGTGTGTGTGTGTGTGTGTGTGTGTGTGTGTGTGTGTGTGTGTGTGTGTGTGTGTGTGTGTGTGTGTGTGTGTGTGTGTGTGTGTGTGTGTGTGTGTGTGTGTGTGTGTGTGTGTGTGTGTGTGTGTGTGTGAGACAGACAAAAAAAAAAAGGAAAGCAGCAGGATAACATGTGTATAAATACTGATCAATTTAAGGCAAGTGACATTTTTCAAAGCTTCTATGTTGTGTTACAGCAGCATGTAACCAGGCATTGCACTGTTCAAAAGATCCACGGTAGATATATATACCAAATATAGACGTTGTATGGACCCAGTAGTAGAGGTGAAAGGCTGACCTCCGTGTCTTTGAAGCAGATGACTCCGTATTACACATTGCACCTTGTTAATCCACTTGTTCATTCATATCATTTCTCAGTGTTGTCAACATTAATACATGCAGGCAGCGTCATAATCCAATATGTTATTGCATCAGCTTTTAGTTATTGTTCAATGGACTGTTGGACTCCTCACACAGCCACCAAGGGAATCTAATTCCACGAATAGTATCAAATCCATTTCCCCCCCCCCCCCCCCCCCCCCCCGTAGAAGTACCTGCAGCAGCTGTGGGACACGGTGCTCCTGGTGGCTCTGATCATCAGCACCGGGGTCATCGTGCAGGCCCGCTGGCAGCACCAGGACCAGCAGCTCCACGACGACCTGGAGGTACTGAGGACATCGGTCCAGCTCATTCTTCAGCAGTCTCTACAATGATATTCTTCTTGAAACACTCACAACATGATCAGCTGTGTATCCCACTACTCACATTTAACAGACCCTCACACCGCTCAGTCGTACGCTCACTGAATCCCAATGACATGCATTTTTGCTCAAGCTTTAATAATCTATCAGGCAGTTCTTCTATAACACGTGTGATGTTCTGCTGCGTCCTTCAGCTCTTTCCTAAACAGGACGTCCTGAAGAGGATGTCGTCCCTGAAGACCAAAACGTACCTCCAGCCCAAACCGTGGTGTGACCCCTCCCAGTCGGGGGAGGGGGACAACTGTGCGGTGTGTCTGGAGCCATTCAACAACAACCAGGTGAGACCACGGATGGGGGAGGGGTGATGTTCAAGGACTCAGGAAGGGTTTCTGAGGGATACAGATGTTCAGGTGGTTCTGCAGTGGTGTGTTACAGCTGTGTCTCCTGTGTATGTGTCTCCTGTGTGTGTGTCTCCTGACTGTGTCTCCTGTGTGTGTGTCTCCTGACTGTGTCTCTTGTGTGTGTGTGTGTGTGTGTGTGTGTGTGTGTGTGTGTGTGTGTGTGTGTGTGTGTGTGTGTGTGTGTGTGTGTGTGTGTGTGTGTGTGTGTGTGTGTGTGTGTGTGTGTGTGTGTGTGTGTGTGTGTGTGTGTGTGTGTGTCTCTCCTGACTGTGTCTCCTGTGTGTGTCTCCTGACTGTGTGTCTCCTGTGTGTGTGTGTGTGTGTGTGTGTGTGTGTGTGTGTGTGTGTGTGTGTGTGTGTGTGTGTGTGTGTGTGTGTCTCCTGTGTGTGTGTCTCCTGACTGTGTCTCCTGACTGTGTCTCCTGTGTGTGTCTCATGTGTGTGTCTCTCCTGACTGTGTCTCCTGTGTGTGTCTCATGTGTGTGTCTCTCCTGACTGTGTCTCCTGATTGTGTCTCCTGTGTGTATCTCATGTGTGTGTCTCCTGTGTGTGTCTCGTGTGTGTGTGTCTCCTGTGTGTGTCTCTCCTGTGTGTCTCAGTGCCTGCGGGTGCTGCCCTGTCTGCACGAGTACCACAGAGAGTGTGTGGACCCCTGGCTGCTGCTGCACCACACCTGTCCTCTGTGCAAACGCAGCATCCTCGGTGAGTGACTCCACACCGTCTGATGCGCACTCAGCAGAGCCCTGCCATTTCACTGATAGTTAGGAGCAAGTGCACATGCTACTAACTATTACCGCAGTTTCATTAAAGCATTTTACTACAAACTATACAAATAACTTTGAACTTACTATACTATGGCCTTTATGGCCTTTTTGTAGAATACTACTTTTTTGTGACATAAATGACTTTATATGATATTGTTTTGGCATTCATTACATTTTTATTACATTTGTTATGGCATATATACTATAGTTTTATTTATTTTTAAACGTTGTTTTGTTGGACAAAATGTTTTACTATGTGGTTTCCATCTTTCCATCTTCATCCCGCACACTGTACTTTTAGTCTGGGATTGAGTGTTTTCGACATACTATAATAAAACCTGATGCATTGTTTCAACGCCTTTCCTCACTGAACCTCTTCAGGCAGCGTCCGCAGAGACAGTTAACGCCGCCTCTGCTCCAGCTCTGGGAACAAGGTCTCTTCCTCAGTGACGCTCAAGTCGCCGCTTCCTCCTTCGAGCAATGGATTGAGGGACTAATAAAGACTAAACAGCAGTTTGCTGGCGTCTGGACTGTGGAGGGGTCGGTGGTGATATCTGTCCTGAGCGTGGGTGCAGTCAGAAAGAGAAACAGACACAATAATAGAAGTACTGTTGTGTGTAAACAGTACTACTTCCTGGGATCATGTGACTGTATATGTGTGGACATATCTGTTTGTATGTGTGATGTAGAGCAGGGCAGATATGACTCTTGTGCTCAGTGACCCACAAACCACTTCTGCTCTGTTGCTGCAAACAGCAGCGAGGCATCCGGTGATCGAAACCGGAGCGATTAGACGAACCGATGGACTGTGTTAATGTTCACTTTAGGTCCAAAGGATGTCAACAACCACCATATTAAATAAGAGTGTACTCTAGTGTCCGCACTTTGCTTCTAAATGCGGAGCTTCTATAGTTCGAACAGATGTTGAAGAATGGGTCCTTACCATGCCTTGTGACTGAACTGCAGCAGTGTCAGAGACCTCAAACGCATCTCCTTAATCATACTTGTGTACGTTTTTACTAACTATTAGTAATGATTAAAAAGGTTAATATTTTGTAGAGAATCAAAGCTAAGTTGGATTGTTTCCTCATTTATAATGTTGTTTATCAATGTCTTCCTTAACAGTTTTGTTCAGAGGGTCAAACAGAGTTCACCGTTTCATCTCATCCATCATGGAAGAGGTCAACGACACACATGTCATGTACTTGAATGTTTAACACACCCAGCTACATTTCACTTTGCTTACGTCATCAACACATTGTACTGAGAAACAAGGGTAATGACTCCAACTCGAAGGATATCCAACACGTAGTCTTATATTTATTTTAGGTTCCTGGTTTTTCCAATTGACATGTTTCCCTTTGTCACTAAATGCCTGTACGGCACGTGCTTCCACAGCATCAGGAGGACTTTCTTTCATTATATTATTTTGAAGGCCGGACAACAGTGGTGTGAACGGGGTAGATGTTGTCACGTTGGAGCACTTGAACGTTACATGCATGCAGGTTTTTCACAAGCTCCTCCCACAGGATGAGTAAAAGCAGCACTGATGTTCAGCAGGTCAGGAACCGTTCCTCCACCTACAGGAGAGTCTCCTTAACCCTGGACGCTTCCTCCTTTTATTCCTGTTCTGCTTCTCTGATGATGTCAAAGGAACTCAAGTCGTTCACTCTGGATCTTAATAATAAATGATTTGTTACTTGGCAAAAATAAACGTCTTTGTCCTCAGTGTCTGGCTTTTATCCCGGCTCTGTGGGCCGGGATACAAATACTTGTAGGTATACTGTACAAAGCTGTTTATTACATTGGAACATCATTTACTTTGGTTTTGTCCGTCACCAGGTTCTCCAGTTGGGGCAGAAATGGAAGAAGGGTTTTCCACTTGTCCAATGCAATGAAAACATTTGGCCACAGCTAATCATTTATATTAAACGTGTCATTTTCACTTTTGAATACTTCAGTACAAAGGATGTATTAATAATGTAAGTGATATATGTGTACACATACAAATCATTAGTGAAAACCAGTGGTTCTCAAACTTTTTCTGTCATTCCCCGCTTTGAACAGGTGGGCCTTTTCAAGCCCCACCTGTTCCTCATCGCTCCAATAAAATGGTAGGCCAAGCTTAAAATTGCCAAATGTATCGTTCTATAACAGGGGTCGCCAACTTTTTTTAGGATGAGGGTTACTTTCAAAAAATAAAACAAGTCGTGAGCTACTTTTACTCCTCTTTTTTGTTTTTTTGCAGTGTATATAATTAGCACATTTTAACATTATTATATGCTACCTTTAACCTTTGAGTGCTGTTTGGGTCTGTGGGACCCGTTTTCAGTGTTTACTAAAATAAAATGTATGCAATTTAATTATTTTAACCTGCTTTATTTGGTGGTGGACGTCACATCCTCGAGGGTCCGGGGGCATGCACCCCCAGGAAGATTTTTTTTAAATGTTGAAGTTGAATGCATCAATCTGGTGCAGTTTGAGCTAGGGCTGCTCAATTAAATCGTATTTTAATCGCAATTACGATTTTGGCTTGCAACTATTATGAAAACAACATAATCGAAATAAAACGATTTTTTTTAATAGGTTTTTCAGTTGAATTATACTTAAAGTTCAGGGTAATCAACTGTTAAAAACATACTTTTCAAATTATTTTCTTCAATAAATTGATGTTTTTCAAGGTAAATGGTTAATCGTTTTTAATAATCGTGATATCAATTATTGACCCAAATAATCGAGATTATGATTTTTGCCATAATCGAGCAGCCCTACTTTGAGCCCAACATGAATTTATGGATACAGCTCTCAACACTCAGATGAAAGGGAGCTGTATACTTTTCAATAATCCAAACATCTTTAGAATATGATCACAACAAATCATTTAAACTTATTCTTATCTTATGTTCCTAGTTAGCATTCTTTCTTTATTTATGCATATTTGACTAATCACTCCCCTTTTAAACTTTTTACTGTCCTATAGTACACATTGGAATGATTTCTTACTTTATTTTGTACAACTTTATTAAATAGATAAAGGTGTGCTCTCTCTCTTGCTCTCTCGCTCCACATTGCTTTTCTTCCCGACTGCAACGCTGTTGTGTGTGTCTGTGAGAGCGTTTCACACGTGTGTATGAGATATTTTTACCAGTGTCGAGCCTGTCTCTGAGGGCCTAAGATATTCTACAAAATAATATTTAAAAACATTAAAACAAATTATATTTTTCTTTATATATATTTTTTAAATATGTTTTTAGTAATATTTGTCAATAGTTTTACCACAAATAACTTGATTAAATTGTATTTAAAATAACATTTCCAAAGAAATAAATCCTTTGAATCTGCCTATTCAGTTTCTGTTTGAATGTGAAGGGTTAAATGAAAGAAGCTCCTCTCTGCGAGTCTGTGAAGACAGGAGCTGTTGGACGTCCAGCTATGAATTCACAGAGGGCCAGCTATAATAACTGAACGAGAGTAATGTCAAATGACAGTACAATTGACCAATCATATCTTCCCTCTAAATGGGTGGGCTTTATTATCGCGGACTTTATGTCAAGTTCCGCCCTGTGAAACGTTTCTTGTTTCCATAGCAACAACAACTGTCAACAGCGTAAACTTGCCTTCAAAATAAAAGCATGCCAAATTACACTTAAGACATACAACTGCAACGAAAGTAACACACACAATGCAATATCCTTTTCAATTTCAAAGAACACAAATTGGGTTATCTGGTGTTGTTTTGTGTGGTAGAGGGTCGCTTTTCATTTATACGTTTTGCACCCCGGGTGTGCCGTTGTTTTGATATTCCACCAGTGTATAAATAATAAATACATTTTTTTTTTTTTTTCGCGACCCACCTATCACATCTCCGCCCCACACTTTGAGAAACGCTGGTGAAAACAAGGCTACATTTGATTTAATTATAAAAAGGTATAATATGTGGTAAAATGAAGAGCCGCTTGGGAGCCGAAAGAGCCGGCTCTTCTTGGTGAGCCGAGCCAAATGATCCGACTCACTAAAAAGAGCCGGAATTCCCATCACGAGCATCCATGCTCTGATGAAGTCAGAAACGCCTTGTACTGTGAAATGAAAAGGATTAAATGATGACTCGAAGGATGTCAAACAGGGTTATATTGTATTTATTTTACGTTTGTTTTAGATTTTCAATGTCAACTTCAAAAAGCATTTACATGAGATCTTTGTTTCAAAATGCTCTGATAGATCTGTTCTCTTTATAGAAAATATTCTCTGCATCATGGTCACATGTCGGAGGTTCCCTCTGTACGGCACGTGCTTCCAAAACATCAGGGTTTTCTCTCTATATCTCTCTGAAGTCTGAACAACAGTGGTGTGAACTGGGTCGATGTCACGACGTGCGTGCAGCCGGCTCCGCCCACAGGATGAGTAAGAGCAGCACTGATGTCCAGACTTCAGCAGGTCAGGAACTGTTCCTCCAGCTACAGAGGAGAGTCCTTAACCCTGGACACTTCCTCCTTTTATTCCTGTTCTGCTTCTCTGATGAAGTCAAAGGAACTTCAACCTTTCACTCTATCTTAATAATAAATGATTTGTTACTTGGCAAAAATATGTCTTATTCTTTGCCCCAGTCTCTGGCTGACACTCAGGACTTTGGCTTTTAGTGAGCTATAAAAAAGAAAATCAGTTGGACCGAAGAGCTGAAAGTCCTTTGGGCTCCAGCACTAAAAGCAGAGCATCAGACAGCATCTGATCACAACGCCTGCCGAAGGAAGTCCGCAAACTACTACAACTTTCCAACAACTCAAAACCTTTGGCGGCTTTTCCTTTGAGCTAAGACAGCGTCCTTGGGGCTGAGGTGTGATGGAGGGGACAACTAAAGGCTCCAAATTTAACACAGAACAACCCCCCCGCCCCCAGGTTTTCCTCCCCTTCACTGACTCACACCTCCGCCACCTTCCGTCTTCCATTCTTGTGTTTTGGTCTCTCTCGCAGCGGGCCGTGCTGCCGCTCAGGAGGGGATCATGCCTTTGTTCCTCTTGCGGTCGGCCATGTTGCGGCGGTTGTGGTTAGCCCCGCGGCCCTTGCTGGCCTCCTTCTTGCGTCGGTCCACAACCGTCTCCTGCTTTTGTCCTTGGCCTTTGGGTTGGCCCACCACGTTGTTGGGACGCGGCTCCGGCCGGAAACTGGAGGGGAGGGATGGAGGGAAGTGAACAGAGTGTGGAGGGAAGCAGTAGTGGAAGAGCGACAGGACTTTTATTTAATACAGCGAGAGCAAGGTCAAAACTAAATGTTCTCGAAATTAAGTACTGCATTGTCACTGCTTTTTATTGTGATTTGCTATTTTTTGTATTTCCATTCAGATCATATCCTTTGATATGAAGTGTATTTAGTATTTTAAATTGCATTAGAGGGCTCTTCAATCCTCGAACCTCAATTCCGTATTCATTAAGAGAAGATAAACCTGACTGAAAGGATGAGGACAAGTCTAGAGAAGCATTATGTATCATGAACAATGCTCTTGGATGGATTTCCAGCTGGAGAGTCTTACCCTTTCCTCTGATGCATGTCCGCTCTTCGAGCGTCGGCCCGCTCTCTCAGCAGAGCCGGGTCCTGCACAAACTGGTCCCGGTTTACGTTGTTCTGAAATGAAAATAGATTCACAAGTCAACACGAGATTGGAAAAGGCACAAAGGACACCAAAAACTGTACTTAGCGGCTCCAGGTTGTGTGCCTTGCCCAGCAGAGGGTAGTTTATTATTTATGGTATGTTTGAAATACATTCCTGCGCTTTGCATATGGTCTTCATTTTAAGCAAAATGCAAAAATGCTGTAACGATAAGACGTGAAGAAAACATTTTAATCTTATCACTAAGCTTTAGGTCTAAAATAAGTTTTCTGTAATGTTGGATCTGCCATCATGGAATTATTTCAGTAGGTACCTGTAGTGGTTCTTCCTCCTCTTCCTCCTCCTCCTCAAATTCTGGTTTGTTTCCTTTTCGGAGGATTTGTGGGACAGTGAAAGGCCTGCGAGGAAACACAAAGTTCAAATGAAAAGCATTTGATTAGAATCATCATATTCCTCATTTAGACAGCATGCCATTAGACATGGTCCATGTCAGTTATAGAATACACTGTATGAAGCGGAACCAAAGTCCACCCCCCCTCCTGGCCGTACCCGGTTAGCAACTAGCCAATGACCACTCAGTTCTTTCATTTGGTTTTTACTACATTAGACTCCTTTGTTTACTTCTGTAACATAACTATGTAACACTTGCGCTTCAATTGGCCAGCACTCGAGCACATTGTTCATGATAGTCTAATGGGTGGGATGTCTAAGCAGTTTTGAACAATCACAACAACAACAATCACAACAGAGCCGGCCAGCTAACCAATCAGAGCAGACTCTGGTTTCAGAGTGTGAGCCTAATGCTGCGTTCACACCGGACACGATGCGAATATTCGCATCGCTCTAAACGCTCGAGTTTCACCGCGGCTGCCAGCTGTGTTTACTCGCATCATTCAAACAAGACTCGCTGGCTGGGGGGCTACAACTACAACAAAATGAACTTATTTTACTGTGATTAAATTGTAATACACGTTTCTAAATGATGCCGAAGCATGGGCGACCAAAAATTATATGAGGGTGGGACAAGTCCCCCCCACTACTTCAAATGATTAGTTTAGACCCCCCCACTTTTACCATGTGGAAAGTCCGTGAATCGGTCTATCCACTCGCCTCACTCTGTAGAGCGCTGTGTCGGTGCTTCACTATCAAATCCATTCCACTTGCTTATTGAGAGAATGCCCAAATCAATGAAACTCCGTACCATGTTTTCACTGCTGCTTTGTACCAAGGCAGATTCTCACAGAGCGCGCGCATGTTCAAGGAGTGTTGCCATAGTTGGACAGCTCAGATCTGTTGTATGAAGCGATGCCGGTGGCGGAGGTAAGGCAGTAAAGGCACACACACCAAATGTTCAGGACATTGTTAATACAGCAAAAATCAAAGCTGACGATCTCTTGGTTTGATATGTTTTCTCCCCCAGACAACATGGACATAAGAACATTTCACAGAAGAGGAAAGTAAGTCATCAGCTGGTAGCAGTTAATCAGTTAACAGTGATGGCGCCGGGCGGCGTCTCACTTCTGGAGAGGAGTTTCGTCTTTATGTCATGATAGAGAGATACAAATACTGAATAGTTTAGATGAGAAAAGGCATCGAAATGCCAGGTTACGAGTATTTATCATGTAAACAGGGAACGTGAATAACCCGATCTCTCTGTGCTCATGTAAACACCATGATGTCAGTGTGTTTTACTGGAGCCTCAGTTCGATGAGAGATTATTTAGGTAGTTCTTTAGGAGTTCTTAGGTACTCTCTCTCAAAATGGTAATGTGCATTATGTTTTAATTATACTTCTTATCATTCAGAAGCTTTTTGTTTAGGTTTTACTGAGTGCTTATAGGCCATTTCCATCCCAGTATTCAGTTAACTGTTTATTTTCTGTGCACATTACATAAACTAGCTAATATTCTACTGCTTGGGACTTTGAGTCTTTAAAATGTCCAAGGTCACAGACTGGGACTTACTTTAGAGTCAGTTGTATTTACATTCAGTATGACTTGTTATGATTCAATGTGAAAGAGTATACTGCTCAATAAATAATGATCACTTCACCACCTCTCTTGACATCTAGGCGCTTGAGAGTGAGTCAGAGGCAGAACACAGGGACAGTGGAGAGAGGTCCGTTGCTGAGGTGAGTGATGAAAGGGAAATGACAGTTTAGAGTAAATTGTGATGTGGACTCTCATCCCAGAATGTTAAGGAAATCAGTGGGATATTGAACAGGAAGCATTTCAGTCAAGGGGCATCATATGACCAATATAGACAGAAGAGCAACATTTATTTGAACATTTAAGTCAATGATACCATTCCTAGGTGAACTTAACATCTGTATGGAGTCAGATCAGTCTCAATATTAATAAATGCTCACAGAAGGATTCACAAATGTATTTTGCGATTTATATATAAATGACTCTCCACAACAATATCTCTCAATGCACTCGCAAATATTTATTGTTGTATATAAATGAACAAAAAATGGGCATTTAAACTGCTTTTTATTAATTCAAAGACGGCTCTGAATTAATAATCAAATATGTTTCCTTTCTTTACTACTGGATGAAATTACAAAATGTACCCATCATTTTCCTCATACTAGTATAGCCACATAAAAGTATCAAACCACCTGTTAAAATGCACCAGAATACAGGAAATCTATTTTTGTTTCCGTGGTGGGTGACCCCCACACCCCCCCCTTTAAAAATGTCCCCCCCACATTCAGGATGCTTCCTACGCCCATGTGCCGAAGTAACAACATACTGATACCGGTTAGTAAAAACCATGAATTAATGCTTTGACAAGTCTGCAGACAGACGACAGGCGAAAAACCTTTTAAAATGCGTGTTTTCTGAATGGAGATCGGATCGACCAGGCTAAGCTAAAGTTGTATATGCTCATTCCACACTCATAACAACGGCCTACAGACATAAATAAACCAGCGACTGTATTCGCCATGACACAGGCAGTCTGTGGTTTGTACTTGTTTAACTTTTGTCCAGTTTCTGAACAGATATGAGGAGCTGTGTGCTAACAGCTAACAGCTAACGGCTGATGTTTTCTGGTTGAACGTCAGTGACGGCAGGCTGAGATCCTCAACGCTGATTGGCTACCACGAAATCGCGCCACGCGAATATGACGCTTGAGTTGAAAAAATGTAACTCGAGCGTTTGTCGTGGCACCGTACAATCGCGCCGCGGAATTCGCGTCCACCGCTTCATGCTTGCCGTCGGAGCTAATTTGCGTCTGTCCGCGCCTCTGCATTGACTTTACATGTAATCGCGCCGCCCCCAAACATCGCATCGCGTCTGGTGTGAACGCAGCATAATATGTCCTCTTTGAAAGGTTCCCCTTCCCCTCATACACTGTGCCGTACCTCCTGCTCAGCAGACTGTCTCCGTCCGTGTCGTTGGCTCCCACTTGGCCCATGTCGTAGGTGTCGTCGTACTCGTCGTCGTAGTCGTCCAGGCCGTACGCCTCGGGGCTCTCTCCAGGCTCCAGGACCACCACGTCCACCACCGTCTCGTAGGACAGGTAGCGAGCTTTCTGCTCCGCTATGTGCTGCTTGTCGTTCAGCAACTCTTTGGCGCTCTCCCCTTTCCTGCAAGAATTATAATAAACACAGAGCAGATCACAGGCAGTCCCACCTTTTCCGCTTTCTTTAAATATGTAAATGATTTTAGCGTTATTAAGAATCCTACTTTGCTTTCACTAAAAGCACATAAAGAGGAGTATTCTTTCCGTGCTCATTTTACCTCCTGCCTTTCCAGATGCGGGACATGTCCACCTGGTCTCTGCGGAAAACGTCAAACTCGTCATCATCGAACACGTTGGATCTGACGTTCAGCACATCTGGAAGCGGCTCCACCACTGGCCTGAAGGGACGGAAGAAGAACGGGAGTCAAACACGGCTTTGAGGACACATTTAGCTTCAAATGATTCACAAACCCATTCTACAAATCATCTGCAATAGATTTGATCATTTGTGGAATTTGTCCCAAAAAGTATTAACAGCAATTTAGGTTATCAATTAACTGAAGTTATCAAATATATATCATTTAACAAGCAATAATGCTGAAGATTTGAATGTTTTATCTTCTTAAAAGGGGCCCTATTATGCTTTTGGGGGTTTTCCCTTTCCCATAGTGTGTTATAGAGGTTTGTGTGCATGTTAATGGTCTGCAAAGATTAAAATCCTAAAGAATCCTCCAGAGGGAGTCGAGTCCCCCCCCTGCCTGAAAGGCCTCCATTGGACTCCTTTGTTAACCTATTTTCGATTTGCTAGCGCTCCAATACATTATACGTGATTTGCGTAGGGGCGTGCATTACTATGACAACGCCATCGGAGTAAATAAGAAATTAGAGCAGCAAAAATAAGTGAATTTTTTTTTAACTAAAAGCAATTATTTCTACATGTGCCCCTCTCCATCAAAATCAGACGGATTTTAACTGCGTTCCGAGATAATAAAACTTGTGATTGTGTTATTTTGGGGTTCAGGTTGATTTTAAATAAAGTGTTGGCTTTCAGAACGTATAATTCTACTTGCCATATTGAGGCGATAAACACGTTGTTTAAACTTGTACGGACAGGCTATCAACTTAAGCTCTCACTTACACACACGTTCTTGATGCTACTAGCTTAAAAGTGAGTTAGCCTAATTCATTGGACAGATGACTGAACAATAATCTGCTGCCTGTTGAACATCATTGAAGGAACCGCCTGTTACCAAACTTCAGAATCCAAGCTAATCCAATGCAGCACCTCTTTTCACCCTCTGTCTGAAACCAGAGCCCAGTCTGCTCTGATTGGTTAGCTGGCCGGCTCTGTTATGATTGCTCAACTGCGTAGATATGTCCCGCCTCTTAGGCCATTACGTACAATGTGTTGACTGATCTAAGTGGCAATAATAAATAATTAGCATTTTTAGGTAAAGGCCCCCCTGTGTGTGGGGTCACCTGGGCATGGCTCGGTCCAGCTGGTCCAGGCTGGGGGCCAGGCGGTCCTCCAGGATGTTGTTGATGACCAGCTCAGAGTTGTAGTGGTACTCCTTGAGGCAGGCCAGCAGGAAGCCCTCGCCCAGGTCCGGCAGCAGGTCCCTGATGCAGGTCAGCAGAGACTCCTGCTCCGCCTCGCTCACCGCACCCTGAGAGGGACACCACGAGCAGAGGCTTCATTATCCTTACTGTCATTTCAGTGTTTAATGAAATGGATTATAATATTATCGTTGTACTGATAAATATGTTTTATTGATCTCTACTCTGTTTTTGTTAGAGTGAGTTTTCTTTGTTTAACAAAGATATACATATGTACAGGCTTTGGGAGTTAAGAATGACATGTAACGGATTACATTACTGCAATACTCCCTTACATAAAAAAATACATTTCTACAAATGATTGCTAGCAGGATAACAATGTTACAAAACTAAATAAAAGTTTGCAGTATAGTGTGTGTTCCCCGTAAACTGTACCGTTCTGTAGGCTAATACTTCAAGTGTGGATCGATACGCCTCCGACCTGAATCCGCTTCATGGCTTTCTTTCTTCCATTTGTTATTTTTATAATTCAGAAGTTGAACCCATATGTTCATTAAATAGTGTGTATGCGCACACTCGTTAGTAGTCACTATCACTAGTCATGTGAACTGAATGTTTTGACTGTTGAACAAAGCAAGACATGCTGCTTATGAGATATATGATAACAATTAGAGAACTCACAACATTGTTCCCTTTTCGGGGGGCGTCCACCATGGCCTCGGCCCCCCCCAGGCCCTCCCCCCCTCTCTCTGGCTGTCGGGCCTCAGCAGCACCGCCCGCTGCTCCCTGATACTGACTGTTGCCGTGTGGCTTCCGGTGGCCCACTGAGTCCCAGGCGCTCTGCACCCCCTGCAGCAGGTAGGAGGTCCGGGTCTCATCTCTGATCGGAGCAGGTCGTTAGGGGAAATAAACCATCAATACTGCAGACATCACATTACCCGCTGCTAATATTACAGTATGGCTGTGAGAACATTCGTCCATCCTCAATATCCCTCCACTAAAACTGGTGGTTGACCTGATCTTATTGAAAAGGCAATATGCATCTTACCAATTGCGATATATTAAAGATTAGATATAGATTAAAAAGGCGTATAAGGGCTGCCCCTCCACTCAAGAACAAACATTTGAATGTCATTTCTACCTTTGCAAACACAAGATGTTTTATCCATCTTTGTCCCACATGTGGCTTGATTTGCTCCAACACAAATCTGATGTGGTTATATAGGCTCTATAAACCTACACAATTGATTTTCTAAATAGTTGCTGATTGGTCCACATGGCGCCTTTGTCTGGCAGGCTGGGCACTGGGCAGAGCGTCCTCCCAGCATTTCATCCAAAAAAAATGCTCCCAGAGCTTTTATATTGTTTCTTTGACAGTAGTATTGTGACAACGTATCACCGCTGCTGTATGATGGACTAGCTTTGCCCTCATGGATTTTACATTACATTTAGCTGACACTTTTATCCAAAGCGACTCACAATAAGTACATTCGACCAGGAAGACACAACCTTGAAGAAAACAGAATCATATAAGTACATCAGGTTTCATAGAGCCAAGTATTTGCTACTCAACTGGCTTTAGATAAGCCAGTCCTTTATTAGTATATAAGTGCTCTGTTAGCAGTTCTTTCTTAGTAATTCTATCGCTCGAGGTGGAGTCGAAAGAGATGAGTTTCAGTCTGCGCCGGAAGGTGTGCAGGCTTTTATTAGTTGTTTGTGCGACTATATAATCGTTCCACCAAATAGCCCCACCGTCATATGCTTCCTCTCATCGCTTTGTTATGATATGGAAAACACAAGGTTGAAAAGAAGCTTCTCCTCCTCCTGCTGCGAGGCATGTGCTCTGTCCTCATGGAATCAGTTGGAAAAAGAAGGTGGCGCACAGAACCATCAGCTATGTGGCTCCTATTCAACCAAATGCTGCCCCTACACTCAAGAGAACATTTCACCCGGTGCAAACAGAAAATGCATGGTCCATCTTTATCCCTAATTTGACTTGATTTGTTCTACTCGCTCAACAAAAACATGAACTCTGAAAAGATGGTTATTATCTGGTCGAAACCGATTCAGAATTTTTTTTTTTTTTTTCCTGTAGAGCGGTGAAGGATACATGACAGGGAGGGCTTGTTGTAGGAGGCTGATGTAGTCTGCGATGGGGAACTGCTCATCAAAGTCTGACAAGAACCTGAGGGGACAAAGAAAAAGGAAATCCCATCATGCACTTTGTTATTGTATCTCAACACTGCCCGGCCAAATAATCGCCCCGCCCACTTTCAGGGGAAAACAAAGAATCGGCATCAGGCGTTACCATCCGTTATCATGCGTAAAAGCTGCTGTGCCTTGTATTGCACGTCAAACACAAAGATCCAACGTTCACATTTTCTATATTTCGACTAACAGGACGGTAAAAGTGAATATCTGCGGCCTCTAAGAGAGATTGTTATTATTGGCATGAATGTACATCTCCACTTCCTCACAGCTACATTGTGATGCCAGCAGTCAGAGTAAACATGTGTGAGGTCAAAGTAGTGACTGGAGATGCTGCATTAGAAGATAGAAAAAGTGAGACAAGCCCCCACCCCTCAGAACCAGTAGTTCTACCTTTTCTCAGGTAAAAAAGATGTGAAATGTTGTAGCAGCTCCTCTGCACATGATTGCATGTTTTCGCCCCTGCAAGAGAACAAATGCGGCGAGTTAATGTTTGCACGTGGATGTCAATTCTGCTGAGATGCATGTAGAGAGTGTGGACGTCTCACCCCTCCAGGATGGGCTGCAGGCAGGTGTGATGCAGCAGCAGCTGGGCCATCTCCACTATCTTACGACAGGAGTGGGACAGCCTTTTCCACAAGTCCTCCTGAAGACTAAAGCATGGTTTGGGACATTATTCATGGGTGGGTGTCAATCTTTTGGCTTTAATGACGTTTTTTTTTTTTTTTTTTTTTTTTTTTTATATAAATGCAGCAGAAACTCACCCCGTAGCATCAAAGTTCCTCTTCTTCACCGCCTTCTCCAGGTCGGGCACAGCGCTCTCATAAAACGAGACCAGTCTGCAAGAGAGATGAAAACAAAGTGGTGGTGAGACGCTTTGGTGAAAGGTGCGGCTGCGGTACTACCGGGTCAGTCCATTGGTTACCTGCTGAGGAAGCCGTGGGAGTGGAAGCAGGAGCAGGCGGCAGGGAAGATGTCCAGGAAGGCATGGATGGTGGTGGTGGAGTCACACAGGTACAGAACAAGATCTACCAGATCCTGGGACAGAGAAAGAAAACCCACATTTATTATCAATGGCCCGAAGCAGCAATGTAACTTTCTATGATTTGGTATCTCTAAATTCACTTTTAAAAACCCAGTTTCATAGAATGGAATAAGGGGCAGGCCTTATATAATAATAATAATAATAATAATAATGTGTCTTATTATTATGGTGCTGGTTAGCCTAGTTTCTAAGGAAAGCCAGATTCATTCATCAATCTCATTCACCTTATATATAACGACACATTTCATTAAATTACTTTGACATAAATAGTCACTCTTGCAGATTTGTCTCCGTGCCAGAACAGTCTGAATTATATTTGTATTTAAGAACACATACATACTGGATATTACAATACGTAGTATCTGTGTGTGTGTGTGTGTGTGTGTGTGTGTGTGTGTGTGTGTGTGTGTGTGTGTGTGTGTGTGTGTGTGTGTGTGTGTGTGTGTGTGTGTGTGTGTGTGTGTGTGTGTGTGTGTGTGTGTGTGTGTGTGTGTGTGTGTGTGTGTTACCTGCTGGCTCATGGTCATGGCAGTGGGCTTTTTGTGTGCGTTCAGCTTCATCGGCTCCATGGCTGCGGCCCCCTCACAGTGGAGACCACACTTATCCATGATGGTGTCGAAGATCTAAGGGCAATGAGAGAGAGAATAACAGAAAGAGAGAATTAGAGGAGAGACATTGACAAAGTCACTGTAGGACATAAGCCGTTGTGTCCTTGGGCAAGACACTTCACCTGACCTTGCTCCTGTGAGTATTGTCCACAGTGACCATTGCATGTATAACAAAATATGTGTAATGTGTATCTGTATAGCGCTTTTCCAGTGCTCAAAGCGCTATAATAAATGTAAGGAATTATTATTATTATTATATACAACACTTTTCAAATGCCCGGGGTGCAGTTATTGGAAAATTGTGAGTTTTTGATTTCTTTCCATTAATCAGAGTTTTTATTGAATTCTCAACATCCACTACTAGTGCAATATCCAATAGCAAATGATATATCTGCGCATTATTTGTTTAAAGTAAAAACATGTGTCTTGTGGTGCTGTACAGATGTCTGGGTCCACATCGTATTATTTAGACTCCATCAAAAATAGTTGGTACAGAAAACAAATATCAAACATCATTATAATATATTTTTAATAACATCTTACAATACTTACTATAATACTTAAAAACTACAATAATCTAGAATCCTAATTTATGACATCCTGCTAATATTTTATAGAGGCCCTATTATGCTTTTTTTTGGCTTTCCATTTCCTGTAGTATGTTATATCGGTTTGTGTGCATGTTAATGGTCTGCAAAGGCAAACATCCCAAAGCTCCCTCTCCCACATACTCCTCCAGGAGTCAGATGGTGAGCCAAAAAGGATTTCCTCAGTTTTCTTGGTGTTGATCTCAAGAGCATTGCCATCAGTCCACTCGACCACCTGATGTACAGCCTGTTGGTGCAGCTCAGGGTCGTCTGTGTTACTGAGCAGAGATATTATTGCAGTATCATCAGAGTACTTAATGATGACTTCATTTGGTGTGTTGGTACGACAATCATCAGTGTAGAGAGTAAAGAGCACAGCTGAACTCACGCCCCCTGGGGGGGGGGCCTACATTGGTTGTGATGGCAGATGACAGGGTTTTGTTAACCTTCACAAGTTGCTCTCTACTGGTGAGGAAAGCAGCATACCAGTAAATCAGGTATGGATTTACTTCCATTTTGGCCATTTTTGACACCAAGATGTCTGCTTGTATTGTGTTGAATGCTGATGAGAAGTCTAGGAAGAGAAGCACAAAACAAGCACAAAACAAACAAAAACAAAACACGGACGGACGGAGCAACTGAGACGCGGTGCGCAGCCGAGCAGCGCACTTCACGCAAGAGTTCCGAGCTCTGGTTTCAGACAGAGGGTGAAAAGAGGTGCTGCAGCACAGGCAGTATGAGAAAAATAAAGAGCATTTTGAACATTAAAGCTTGTAAACACGTCACAGTAGAGAAACTACATACAAATATGAACCTGGAAATTAGCATAATATGTCAAGTCAAAATAAAATGCAATATTTTTTTCGGAGGTTTCTACTGCACTTTTCGTATAAATATACAGCTGTGTTTTGTAATCATAACCTCACCTGTAACACAGTGGGCACTGTCTCATCCAGGTCGACGTAGTAAGACGGCTGGTTGGTAAAGATGTTCTCTGAAAAAGTGAAACCCAATATCAAAGTAACCAAAGAGTGAACACATAAAAGCGAGGAGTCTTCACCACATCTATTCATCTAATGCAGTGGTTCTCAAATGGGGGTACGTGGACCCCTAGGGGTACGTTGGAGTACTGCAGGGGGTACGTGAGATTTATTTTATGTTAATGAAAAAAAAAAAGCATAATTAATGAATTTACACAAACTACTAATAGTAGATGAACTACTTTATTCAAAAGTTTACAGTAATTCTGGATAATAAAATGGGAAAAATAAACGGAATGCTCTCTTTTCCTCTCCCTCTCCTGATAGCCCGTCAGTCTCGTGCAGCTCGCTGAACCTGTAATAAGTGACCCGACAGTAAAGAATAAATATATTTATAACTAGTTTAGCTAGTTCCAGAGTAGATAAACTAGCTAAGTGTGTTTGGTCTAACTCTTAATGTATTTTGCTCGGCTCAACGATCCGTCACAGAGGCAGAGCTGTGATCATGCAGAGCTGCGTGTTCTCCGTCAGCAGCAGCTGATCTGATCTCTGATCTCTCTCTCGCGTCCGGTTAGACTTCACTCGCGTTTATGTCCAAATCTATCAGATCTAGCTAGTTCTAGTTAATGATATGACTGCCTGCTTTTCAAAAGGACCTAAACAATAAGCAAAGTATAGCGCAGCATTATGCATATGTTTATATGAGGGGTCAAAATCCCATGCTCATAAAATGCTCATATTTGTTTCTCTTCATTCCCCACGCCCCAAAATAAATAAATATACAAATATACCAATTTTAGGAAAAGTAACGAAGTTTGAGCAGTGTGGGTTTTATATGAACAGAGTTACACATTTCAAAACGTGAAGTGTAATAACTGCAGTTTGCCTCCCTGTCAGAATGACAAAGATCCTCAGTGAAGCTCAAGGCCATGTTTCACTACATTGTAAGAACAACTTATTCAAAAGTTAGTTCAATGCAACTAATGTCGTCTTAGTGTTATTGCATGATGTTAAAATTGGTTTGCCGTGAATTTAGTGATGGATTGTAAACATTTGAAATGTAGCATTTTTGCTTCTCAGTTACAAAGTTGTTGTTTTAATAAATCAGACACTGATGGTGCAGCGCTGTACCTCTTTATATAGGCATTTCTTCCTTAACAAATAGTTTTTTCGCTGATCAGGGGGTACTTGGCTGAATCTTTTTTCCAAAGGGGGTACATGAGTGAAAGAAGTTTGAGAACCACTGCTCTAATGGATACATTTCCCATCAAAATACCCTCTGATGATTCAAATGGAACCGTAATAAAAAGTTCACCTATCATCTTGTGCAGCAGCTGGCTGTTGCCCTTCCCAAAGAGCACACACAGATCCAGAAATTTGGGAATGTCAAAAAGGAAGTTCTCGTAGATAATTTCTCCGAACACAGACGGAGTGAGGAAGCTCTCCTGAAGAAGAAGGGAGAGTCAGCAAGTGTTACATCTATACAAAAGTGCTGTCGGAACTGTTTACAAATCAAATTATAACTGGTCTTTTTAGTATTCAGTAAATGATTCTTTCTTCACATTTGGTTGCAGCTCCTACCTTGGACTCTTTATGCGTGGCCATCCTGAGGAAGGTCAGGAACACCGCCCTGTGGACGCAGCGCTGCATGTCTGCCACCGCCGGGGAGGAGGGCATGGTGGCCAGGTCCAGGCCGCGGGGGGCGTGATGCAGGTATGAGTCTAGGCACTTCTGCAGAGTCTCATCAAACACCACCTGATGGAGGAGAAGGAGCAGAGAAGGTCATGACTCAATCTACAGTGTTTTTTTGTTCTGCTGCCATACACTTTTGTGGCTCACGGAGATGAGAGGTTTACTATGAATCAGCCTAGCTAACAACATGATGAGGCTGGCCAACAAAATGATCTCTGACCCCAACTACGTACTGAACAGCCATTTTATGAATATATGTTATTATCAAAGGAGATACAGGGTCCTACCTGTTTGAATAAGGTTAGCCTAAAGCAGCGGTTCCCAACCTGGGGGGTGCGCCCCCCATTGGGGGGGCGCCAAAGGTCGCAGGCGGGGAGCCAGGCCTCAGATGATTTGAGGCCAAATATCATATTTAGACTTTTTTTTTTTTACTTCAACTTAGTAGCTATTAAAGGCATAACAAGACAGAAATGTATAATTCTTTTTTTAATAGAAATGTTTCTTCTGCCCGTAAAGTGTCCAAACCGGGCTTTTCTGGATAAGCGCATTTTTAAAAACATAGTCATTGTCCATGCCGGTTTCAGTTGGATTATTTGTCACAGTTGCTCCGATCAGATCGGTCTCCTCCATTTTGTAGATTATTTACGACTTTTTAATCCACATAAAAACATCGGCAAAATCCAGTTTACTTTGAGCATGTGTTTTAAACAGTTTAATCCCTTTGTGAATTGTTTCCACTTGCGCCGTCCTTTAATTTCTTCATTCAGCGGGAATCCAAATGAATTAATCCTGAGTCCAATAACCATCAAAGTCACTACAACAGTGCTCCTTGATTACGCTTTCATCCTCCTTTAACAAAATACTCCACATTCATCCAGTTTGTGACCGTAGTTGTAGCATTTTTGAGACTTTTAAACTTGAATTATCGCTGTTGTGCCCCCCCTTGTGTGTGTGGGGGGGGGGGGGGGCGCAATTTCCAACAGGAGTCATTTGGGGGGGCTCTTGGGAAAAAAGGTTGGGAACCACTGGCCTAAAGCAAACTTCTCAAACTCAAGGCATGCAGGACAACTTAGTCCCACCCCATAATTTTATGTGGCACGCGAGATAAAATATAATTTCTATCAAACTATTCAGAACAGTGTCCATAAACTACAAGTCCCACAATGCATGTAGTTTTGTGACATGCGCACTGAAGCGTCTCAGGTGTTTTCTAGCAGCATTGACGATAAATACATTTTTGAAACTTGTAAAGGCAGCATGACAATTTAAAAATAACCTTCAAATAATGAATGAGGCTGATCGTACCACGACGGGGTTCCAGACAGGGGGTTTTCTGTCTCGGCTTTCACATTTATAAACTATTATCGACTCAATCAAATGATAAATAAAGCGCCTAAATTGTGCTTGAAAATATTTGTGTAATGGTAAACAAACAAAATATAAGCCTATTATATTTGGGCTATTATAATCTCATAAATTCATGGGACTTATGTTATAATAACACAGATACATGTGAGTGTGTGTTCCTATATACAATATGAACTAATTGTTTAAATACATTTTACAATTGTTGTTGAATATCTGCTTGAAAATATTTTCCCTAGACTTCTGCTTTCAGAGCTAGTTTGACTAAAACAAATAATAATCAAATGCATAGGCAATCATGTAACATTATAACGAGTACATATATTTATATAGTGTCAAAGTTACCACCGGCTCTTTAAGGGCGACCATAATGCTGATGTGGCGCGAGGTCGACAGCCCTGGACTAAAGCATTGTTTGTGCAACAGTCAATCCTACATTGAAATCCCAGTCTTCAGTGATGGTAATAGATAAATGTGTGTTTTTCTTGAACCTTGTCTTAATATTTGTCCTTGTTTATGTTGCAAATAGAGCGATACATTTCAGACTTGATCTGACAAAGGAGTATTATGATATTGTATCTTAATGATAACGGCCCCTCACCTGACACCAGAACTTGTCATGGGGCAGTGCCAGCAGCCACTCCAGGTCCTCTGTGATGAATTTGGCATGTTCCAAAAACTCCTCCACCTCAGCGGGAGAGCCGTCTTCTGGAGGGGATTTGTAAGGCACAAAAAAACGGTCCTCCTTCCTTGCCGGGTGCTGATGTGAAACAAAAGGCACATGTTTTCCTTCTGATACAACTTGACTTGTGAAAGGTGATTCTTTGACTGTTATTTTGTACAAGATGATGTGATATGACTCACCAATGCAGGCAGTGTCTGCTCTTTTCCCAGCGGGCCCTTCTCAGTCACCTGCTGCTCATCCAGTGGCACTTGGGCACAGGCCATGGCTTTCCCTCTTTAGTTTCTTCTACTACATCAAAACAACACAAAGACATTTCAATTACATTTTGTTCAGTATATCCTTTATTTCGATGTACTTGTAGTTTAAATCCTAGAACACACTTTGTAAACTCTTTGTAAACACAGAAGTGTGATTTGATTGATATTATATTCACCAAAAACAGAACCTGTCATGGATTATTCTTTTTTTTCTTTTTAAACAAAGAGTTTGTTTTGTCTATACTTTATTAAATATAATGAGCAATTACAGAACTATAATCTCTCGTATTTGTTTGCCTTCTTTAAAAGCAGGCCACGTCCTTTTACTCACCTTCATTTATTATATCACTTACAACTACTTCGAATCACACTGAAATACTTCCAGTCCCACAGAATTACAGCATAACCAAAACTGTGCAAATAAGTACTATATAAATCAGATTGTTTTGTATTATCCTTAGTCTAAGAGGGTACATTTACATTTGGTTGCATTTATTTATAATTGTTGTATTTGTATTGGCTTTGTGCTATATATTTGTGAATGAACTATATGTCTGTACCTTGTCTTGTATACTGATGTTTGCAGCTTATGCTCATTCGTTCAATGTGTTGTTTTGAAAGGTACCTCCATCTTCTTTGCTGCACTGTATAGTAATGGAAAGTATATACTGTGTCTCCCGATGTCTTTAATCTAATTTGTAATCAGGAGCACTGAGCAGTACATCTTTGTAATGGAATGGAAAGGATGCAGGTAATATAGGGACATCGTGTATTACTCCCTTCTTCTGACATATTAGCAGTTGGAATGTGTCCAAACTGCTGAAGCAGGGAACTCCTGCTAGCTAGCTAGCAGCAGCTGTTTATAAAGTACTAACAGCTTGAGAGTTAGCCAAATTAACTAGCTGTTAGCTAGTTATATCAATGTTAGTTACGACTGCTTATAGAAAGTAATATAGCCACCTGTTAACCACCAACGTTACAGCCCAACAATTGTCTGCTTACATCGAGACTGTAGGTTCATGCGTAGTCAGATGAGACAGCCTGCTAGCTATCTGCTAATCACCAAGTAACCGAACTGACAGCTCGGCAATGAATGGAGAGAAGCTAACGTTAATGTAACGTGGCTAACCTGCCGGTGACTTCAGGACCGTCCCTTTCTGACTCGTATGTACAATAATTGAAACGTTATCGGAAATGAACGCTTTAATAAATATGCTCACCTCTTAATGTGACTGCCTGTAAATCGTTAAAGCCATTTCGTCTAAAAAGACGTAGCAGCTTTCTACAGTTTCAGTTTCCTAACGTTTCTAATCACCTGTGTCCTGCCCGGAAGTGACGTAATGTTGTTTTGTCTTTTACAGTTGCCTGTCTTTACTGCCCCCTGGTGGGCACCAGAGCGCAGCACAAGAAGGTTCATTTATCAAAAGATACATTTATCTATCTATATACAGGTACATCTCAATAAATAAGAATATCGTGGAAAGGTTGATTAAGTTCAATATTTCTAAAAAAGGAAACTCGTAAGTAAAAAATATTGCTTCCGTCTAAGATATATATTTACATTGACACAAAGTAATAAGATGATTCATTCTGAAGACCGCACAACATTTATTACTTTGTTATAACTTCATTTTTCCTTTTGGACTAACGTCATATTTATATTAGATCTAAGTAGAGTTTTTAAGTTTGTGAAAACAAATTTAAAAAAAGACTTCATTTTGTTGCAGGCAATATTTTTTATTATAGCTTAAAATATGTTTCTTTTATTACAAAGCAAAAACTTGAATGTACATCAATACAATACTGTGTTTTGTTTACTGTAAACAAATTACATTTTGACACTTTGTTTAGCTCAGTTCACATAAAGGAATATTCTCTTCAGAAGACCTTAACATTTATTGGGATGTCTTTAAAATATGCATCACCTATTCTGTTTTATAAAATACAATATTTTTTTAATTAAAAATAAATACATCAATAAATTAATACCATTAATTGAGTAAATTATGCAACCAATTTGCACTTATGTAAAAAATAAATAAAGGTAAATCAAGATCACTTTGACTTTTTTTTTTTTACAAAACTCTAGTCTTAACCATATACATCACAGATATGCATATGAACATGTTAAACTAGCTTGCATATCGCTCCTTTAAAATGTAAATATGTAATGCATTTGTTTAAACCTGGCTGACTTTTAATTAAAGACTAGAATGATAGCATTACATCTTGTTTTTTTTTACATTTTTAAACACTTCAACAATATTTTCTGCAGCTCTTAATTACAACTTCAGATAAACATGTATTAGCCATTAAGAAGGGTTTAAGTAGCATTACCAGAATCTGTCAAGTAACTTCAAATGAAACATACAGAGGCCAAAACAATTAAGCAACGAAAAATGCAGTTCAATCCCTAGCATTGGAATCTTTGAACAAGGTTGGCCTTTTGTGTCAGTTCAATCATTTCAGCAGGTACGAGTTCTTGTAGAGACTGAGCTGGAGGGTGTGCACAAGATGTCAGTATCGTCTGATTGAGCAGACACTGCTTCTTCACAGACGGTAAAGATGTATTCTTGGACACCATCATCAGGTATTGGAATGACCTTGATAGTTGTCAAATCTTCAAGGTCAGCCGTGGATGTCAGGTTGACTAGTGCATCTCCAATGTCTCTGTCTTGATATTGCATTCTAAAACGTCCACCTTTAGAGTGCCACAGTGACACGTCCTAAAACCCGGAAGTCAGTCATCATTTTACCACTTCCGGTTCCCTCTACAAAAAAGCAATGGGATTTTGGAAAATAGCTGAAAATAAGGTCTGTGGTTGATACACATTTAAGAGACGGATCACGTTTTGTTCAGTCGGATAACTCATGAGAGTTCAAAGATCTTTTATTTTGAAACTCTACATCAGATTGTCCTGATTTTCTCTGAGTGGCTAGATGGGGTGTCCTGCTATCACCCTGAAGTGAAATAAGTATTTTATACTGGATAGTTTTTGTTTTATTCTCATCTAAAAACAGAGGGATGATAGCTCATATATGAGACTTCAAATGTATTTAATTTTGAAACTTTACATCAGATTGTCCTGATTTTCTCTGAGTGACTAGATGGGTTGTCCTGCTATCACCCTGGAGTCATATTAGTCTTTGATACTGGACAGTTTTTGTTTTATTCTTATCTAAAAACAGAGGGATGATAGCTCATATATGAGACTTCAAAGGTCTTTTATTTTGAAACTTAGATTCACTCAGTTATAATGTGGTAGTTATACGTAGTTTGTCTTACATTATTGATCACATTAGGCCTATATAGTACATATTAATATGTTTGGTATACTTGTCATTGACTGAGTAAGCACTTTTATTTTGAAGGCAGTTTTTCCAGGCCGCTACGGTAATGCATAGGATATTCGCGCACCGCAAAACAACGCGGATGCTGGCTTGACTGTGTTTTCCGAAGTGGAGGCTGGCTGCAGTAACCTGAGTACGCACGAAGGCACCGTGTGTGTATGAGTCTGTATTTTTGTATCATTTTGAAGTGCACATCTTTTCAGCATTCAAAATATTCTGTTGTATGATTTTTTTTTTTGTCAGAGGCAGTTATGCAAAGTTATATTAATTTATTTCCCAAACAGTCCAATTACCTCATGATTGTGAGATGGAGAAAAACATATTGAATGGTTCTTAACTCCATGTCTTACGGTGAGAAGAGCACCCTCCAGATATGCTATCTTTTAGCCATTTAACACATTCCTTTTGAGAAGAACATAGGTTTTAAGATTAATTTCCTTTGCAAATGAACAAAGTGGTTGGGAGTTATTCTAACGCATAAAGTGACATTTTACATTAAGTTACCTTTAATACATTTCTTATTTGGCATGAGTTTCTGCCCAATAACTGATCATGAATGTACAAAATCCATTAACTACCAAAGAGGCAATTGAAAGTGCAATAGGAATGTATTCATTTAGGTCAGAATCCATTTTGTTTTTCTGTTAATGACATTAAATGTCCCAGCTTAATGTCAAGAAAAAGCATTTATTTGTAACTGAACATGGTGACCGATTACAGAACTGAAAATAAAAAAACGTTTACAACACCTGTAAAAACACTAATCTCCTTACAACACTATTTAGCCTGTTTTCAATGTTGGCTTTACATGGTTCCTAATGTATTGCTTTCAGTTTCATTCATTTTCCAGTCTGGGAACAGCAGAACTAAGTATTTTTAAACACCACCTGTCTGCCAGCATGAGATCCCCCCCCCCCGCCTCACTACTATCCCTCCCTTGGGCCAGAGTGATACCACACCCTATTTTAGATCAGGCTGGGGTTAGGACTCTGTTCTTCTCACGTAAAGCACAAATCCAATCTTAAAAAAGTAAATGTAAGTTATGCAAATGGTACTATTGAATCATCTGATGTTGAGAAATAATTTAATGATTAATCTAGCATTTAATTAGATTGCCATGCCTGGTCTGTTCAGAGAAAAGATATATATATATATATATATATATTAAACACCACTGCCTCCAAGTGACTGAATTGAGCAATAGCATCTGTGAAAATATTTTTGATTGCACTGAGCAAGTGAATACACACAACCCAACCCATCTAGGCAGATAGGTCATGTGTAACAGTGTATTTATTGACGAGAGGAAAGCTCAGTTCAGTCAAACAACTTTATTTTCTTGACATTAATGCATCAGAGATCAATAAAAGCGGAATGTTTCCCTTTCTAATACTCCTCATCCTCATCATCTCCCGGACTATCAGCTCCAACCTCCTCGTAATCTTTCTCCAGAGCGGCCATGTCCTCCCTGGCCTCAGAGAACTCTCCCTCCTCCATACCCTCACCCACATACCAGTGCACAAAGGCACGCTTAGCGTACATCAGATCAAACTTGTGGTCCAGCCGAGCCCAGGCCTCTGCAATAGCAGTGGTGTTGCTCAGCATGCACAAAGCCCTCTGGACCTTGGCCAGGTCTCCACCAGGAACTACAGTGGGCGGCTCGTAGTTGATGCCCACCTTGAAACCAGTGGGGCACCAGTCCACAAACTGGATGGAGCACTTGGTTTTGATGGTGGCAATGGCAGCGTTCACGTCTTTGGGAACGACATCACCACGATACAAAAGGCAGCAGGCCATGTATTTACCGTGGCGTGGGTCGCATTTCACCATCTGATTGGCTGGCTCGAAGCAGGAATTAGTGATTTCTGCCACCGAGAGCTGCTCGTGGTACGCTTTTTCCGTGGAGATGACAGGGGCATAGGTGGCCAGAGGGAAGTGGATACGGGGATAGGGCACCAAGTTGGTCTGGAACTCTGCCAGATCAACATTGAGGGCACCATCAAAGCGAAGGGAGGCAGTGATGGAGGACACAATTTGACTCATTAACCTGTTCAGGTTGGTGTAAGAGGGACGCTCGATATCGAGCTTTCTACAGCAGATATCATAAATGGCCTCGTTGTCAACCATGAAGGCACAGTCAGAGTGCTCCAGGGTGGTGTGCGTGGTCAGGATGGCGTTGTAGGGCTCCACCACAGCAGTGGACACCTGGGGAGCCGGGTAGACGGAGAACTCCAGTTTGGACTTCCTGCTGTAGTCGACGGACAGACGCTCCATCAGCAGGGAGGTGAAGCCAGAGCCGGTGCCCCCTCCGAAGCTGTGGAACACCAGGAAACCCTGAAGACCAGTGCACTGGTCGGACTGAAAGAAAAAGAGAAAATCATCAAATAATAATAAATGTATTTATATAATACAAAGACAGCAGTGGGGTTCACAGCTAATGATAAAAAAGCGTATTAGTGCACAGCATGTAAACATATAGATTAAATGAAAACAGATCAGAGATAAGAGGGTGCCATCTCTGGAGGGCTTTGGATGTGATCAGGAGGATCTTAAACTGAATTCTGCAGGGTGGAGGAAGCCGATGCAAGTGGGCCAGAATCGGGGAAATATGCTCACTTTGAAAGAGTGATGCGAGATTGTTATGTCTTGTGTTTGTTTAAAACACTGTACAGCTCTACATTTTAAAAACAAATACTTCACATATTTATTATTAGTTATGACACTTGGCTTTTCAATTCACCACAATATGATTGCATACTCCTTGTATGTGAAAACCTACTTAGCAATAAACTGATTCATTTCCATTTAATACTCTTCAGAAAAATGTACTTCTGTTCTAAATGTACTGACCAGCTTTCGGATTCTGTCCATCACTGTGTCAATGAGCTCCTTGCCGATGGTGTAGTGTCCTCGGGCGTAGTTGTTGGCAGCATCCTCCTTGCCAGTGATCAGCTGCTCAGGGTGGAACAGCTGGCGGTAAATCCCCGTGCGCACCTCATCTAAGGGTAATGAGCATTAGATTATTTAAGGTTTTGAATGACAGAGGGGGGAAAAGGCATTTATGATACGTTTATCATTTATAATTAATGAGAACGTACCGATGACAGTGGGCTCCAGGTCAACAAACACTGCTCTGGGGACGTGCTTTCCAGCTCCAGTCTCCATGAAGAAGGTGTTGAAGGAATCGTCACCTCCTCCTCCTGAGATGTTCTGGTCACCTGGCTTCCTGCCGTCCGGCTGGATCCCATGTTCCAGGCAGTAAAGCTCCCAGCAGGAATTGCCAATCTGCACACCAGCCTGACCAACGTGGATTGAGAGGCACTCGCGCTGTAAAAGGAAAAAAAGGAAGCCTAGTTGGCTGATTATTGTGCAAAAACAGTGTAACATACATTCTAGTGGCATATGTGGGAGTGCTCTAGAGAAAAAGGCTATTTTAATAAGAACCAAATATCATATCAAGGTTGCCAACTTTGGGTACCTGGCTGGAGTGAGATGTTGATATCATGGGTTAATTACACATATGCGCACTAAATGACTGCTATCGTGTCAGCAGCGGGACCTTAGCATATTATATATATATATATATATATATATATATGCATACAATATATACAAATACACAATATTGGACACAGACTATAAAGGGCACAAAGTATCATTCACTAATGAAAGTCAAACACACTGTTTTATTGTGTGCCTGTTGCGATAAGGCCTATACATAAAACACACACAAATATACAGACTTACTCCAAACTGCCAAATATATTAATTAACACTCACACTCATATACTCTATTTTGGCCTCGTAGAACAATAACCAGCAGACTTTAATGTTGTTATCATTTCTACTGGATCTTAGATCTGCGCATGCGCAATACGGGTCGGGGATTGACCAACCGGCTCCCACTGCTCTGCTGTCTGTTAATGTTGTTAAGAGTGGATCAACAGCTTGAGCAGCTGTCAACAGTCAACATTGTAAATAACCAACCAAAAACGATCGCAGGTTCATCTTGTTTCTGGCGTGTGAATAGTTTGGGCAGCGTGAGTTTGAAAGCGCGTGTCTCACGCGGTCTCAAGCCAGATGCATGAGAGTTGGCAACCCTGTAATCATGATTTAAGTCACCTGACACACATTTGTCATCTGAACAGAAAGACAGTTATAATTACAAACAAAAAGAGGCTAAATACTTTTTATAGGCCTACGTCTAATACCGAAAGCACAATGACGCAGTTGTATAGATGATGAGTCTTCTTTAAAGAGTAAGCGGTTACAAAACGTCAAGTGGCAACGTTTTCGCATGATGACTCGCTCAGAGCGCTGCATTTGGTTAAATACACATCCTCCAAGTGGAGAAAACCTGTACTATCGTACTCACCATTTTTGTGAAGACAGAGGGTTTCGATAAAGAAGAGGAAAAGGCAAGGTTATCTCTCACAGCAGGGCCTTTATGAGTCCAGGGTAGTATAGGTGTATGTTTTCTAGGCAGGTCTATTTATATTACGCGGCGCAATTCCTGCGGAATCTGATTGGATGAAAAGACAAGTGGATTCACTTCTGATAGATTGAATTCTTTAGAATTTTTGGAAAACATGGAAAACAAGAACACTGGCTAACAAAATTCCGGTTCAAAGCGGAATCACCCCACCTAAAGCACGTCAGTCCCATGGATGAACTGGGAAAACGTGGTTATTGCTGAACATTAATAAATAGACCTAGTAGAATAATATAAACACATGCATATTACTATACAAGAACGTTTAGAAAGATTGGCATATTCCGACTTTTGACGTTCATATTTGAATTATGATAAATATATATATACATATTAAGTCATTTTCAAACATATCTTGTCTGACATGAGTATACAATATTGTCATTCTTTATTGGTAAATATCATTCATTGTATCAACTGCAGGAAATAGTAAGCCCTCCTTTTATATTCTTTATAACTGACTGACAATAGCTTTTAAATGATGCCATTTGTTTCTCTTTTATATCTTTATGCGTAGTTATAAAGAACTTAACTATTTATTTCAATGTAAGATTTTTTATTAAATCTGAATTGGTATTATGCATTATGCAATTTATTGTTGCTGCACCCTCAGGTCCAGAGGGCACCACTGCATACTTCATCACAACATTGCATCTTTACCTTTGCCCTCTTGCTCGATAAAGTATTGTGGGTCAGAATAGCCATGCTGGCTTCCATACTGCAATATGCTGTGAGTAGGGCATACTTGTAGGTTTTGCTTAATGACTTAATCTGTTTCTGGCATACCACATAATACAGTAAGGGAACCCACAGTAATCTCATTGTTCTCCATTGTATTCTGTCCAGTTTTTTTGTAGTAAAAAAAAATCCATCTTCATCAAAGCCCAGTATATGTGTAATGATGTGTTTTTGAAAACTTACCATTCAAAACACCTTATAAAATAAATCACATTTAATGTCAATATTATATATATATATATATATATATATTTGTATCACTCATTGAATATAGCAGGAAAGAAAATGAAGAGCAGCTGATTGACCAATGTTGTCCATTTTAGACAAAGGCTTATTATATTTACAGCCCTAATAACATTAATTTTCTGGGCTCAATATGTGTCTTGGCTGTTTTCGTTGTGATCGCTAAATTCACCTTGTTTATAATATTATCACTATAAAGACCCTGACACACCAAGCAGTCACCAGAGAACTCGCCGATGCCGACCGTTGCGTCGCCGTGTTCTCCTGCGTCTTGGCCATGTGTCGCACTGGAACACACCGCAAAGACTTCAGCCGAGCATGTACGAACTGCGCATGCGTGAGTGGCAATAACTCTCCTTACCAGCAGGCGGAGGTAGTGTGTATTCGTGTTACGACCCTGGTCGTTATGTGTATTGTGTGTAGAGATTTCCTTTGAGTCTTTTAGTCCATCAGAATTAGTAGGTAGGTTTAGTAGTAGGCATGGTTAACAAAACTGTGAGTTTGTGTCTTAAGGGGGGGGGGGGGGGGCTGTCACGGCTGCTGCTGCTGTCTGCTCATTAACCTGTCTGGGATTGTTTTCAGCTGTGTATGTTATATGTATATGAGATGTGCCGTTGCCCGGACACCATTGGATGCTAGTTTCCTGTCCCTCCTCCGGTAGGCGTGACCGAATATCTGGATTGGAGCAGGTCGGGCCCGACTCACCAATCCCTGCCCACACCTTCCGGGGACTCTTACAAGAGTGTGTGCATCTCAGTTAGACAGGAGAGGTCTGAATCTGTGTCAGACGGCTCTCTGTGCTCTCCTTACGTTCTGTGTCAGTTCTGTGTAGCTCTGCGCTAGTTCTGCTACAGTGGTTAGTTAGGGTGTGTGCTTAAGTGTGTATTTTGTGATTTGTGACGGCGTCGAACTTGTGCGAGACGCCTCACTATTTTAGCCTTAAGTGCCCATAGTGTGCTATGACTGTGATAATCTGTGGCCTTCGTTTTGTGTAGCGTTATTTGTGAACAGATAGCTGGTTTTAAGAGCCTGAATTTTTGGTTGTCATCTTTATTTTGAATTTATTATTAAAATCAACCTCTTACCAAGAACACCTGGTTTCGTGTTGCTTCCCTTTTACCCTAAGCGAGCTGGGGACGTAACAATTCGTCATTCAAAAGAGTCAACAACCGGAAGACAGAGAAGAAGAACAGACCGTGATCTAAACAAACAATAAATTGCGTGTGCGTTCCATTTTCACTCTCGTCCATCGAAAACATGTTTCGTGCGGTACTGGAGCTATCAGCCATTGGAGTGTTGCTTGTGGAAGACATTCTCAAGCAACCGTTTCGCTTCTCATGCACTGATTCGCTAGCTGAACAGCCAGAGTGATTTCTTTGTCAGACTGCCTGTGGCCGTGCGTCGGCCATGAAAGGCCAAATAAGGCGTGTCACGGCTGACGGGACACACCAAATTGAGTTTGGGCGACAGGGCACGCTTCGTCGTCCAACTAACGAAAACGGCCGGTTTCGGCCTGGTGTGTCAGGGCCTTAACACTGACCCAGATCGCTGGGTCGCTAGAAACACCGCTGTCATCAGACTGGCAAGGGCTGTTCCATGCTCTGCTCAACCTCCCGCCTTCCCAATGGACTCAGTAGCACCCCCTGCTGCCGTGGAGCATGTGTGAGTGAGCATCATACTTAGGGTTGGGTACCGAGAACCGGTTCCGAACCGGAACCGATTCCAACGGCATCATTTAGAAATGTGAATTTCGGTTCCGCTTTTCGATGCCTGAGGAAATGTTTCTCGGCGCTCTCCGGGGTAATGCTGGTAGATCGCGAGTCATTCATAAAAAAAAAAATCCAGCTCTGTTAAAATAGACAAAACAGGTTTTGATCCCTCCTCCCTTGGCCTCCCTATCACTTAATTCAGGAGTTTACTTGATTGACAGAAAAGCGCCATCGCTTTCCAGTCTGTTAACCCAGAATGCAAAGCGATACAAAATCAGTCAAGTGCCGGGAAAACTCAAATTAAGTTAAAGAGACAAACAAGAGACAAACAACAAAATGAGTGCGGGACCGAGCAAGAAGCTAAAGACATACCACTTCCACCCAGAATGGGAGGAAGAATATTTTTTTGTGATGTCACATTCAAAGGTTATTTGCCTTATTTGTAAAGCAAGCGTCGCTCTGCCAAAGAAAGGTAACGTGGAGAGGCATTATCGGAGTGTTCACAAGGCATATGACAGCGACTTCCCTCCGAGTAGCGAGTTTAGAAAGAGAAAGGTCATGTATTATTGCTACACAAACATTATCTCGCAGTCTTAGTGTCGCCAACTCGTTTCTAACATGCAAAAAGACAAACAAATGCGTCTATGGTCGGTGTATTTTGGATCTTTCCAATCCAGACGAAATCTCTCTCTCCCCCGTCTGTGTGCGAGGGGGCGGGCAGTTTACACACACTCGGCTGCTACATGCAGCAACACACGGAGGAGATGGCGGAGAGAAGCGCTCCAAGGTGTGGTTAAATGTTACCCGTCTTGAGGTGGACAATGCTCGTTGCCAAGAGTGTTTAGCATGTAAGGGCGGAAACACGAGCAATTTGTCTAAACATTTAGCAAAAATGCACCACATTCAGACAGAGACCTCGGTGAGCTGGTCATTTCAAAAGTAGCTCACCAGCCAAAAAAGTGTGGGCACCCCTGGTTTGGAGCATGGTGGTTACTTTATTCAGGCTTGTACTTTCCATGTCATTTCGTAGTAGCATGACCAGTCGTGTCCACATCCGGTCTCATACATCCTGTTAGCTCTATCACAATAAAAGCATAACAGCTAACACCACGTCTCCCTTTCTTAAGAAAACAGAGCAGACTGTCACATTTATATACTGTGACTCAGAAAATGCAAAATCAGGTGATAAACTGAAAACTCTGCAAGAACCTCAGAACATGTCATCACCCTTCTTTCTGCACAATCACATAGCTATTTACTCAAAAATAAAACATTGCACTCTTAAGGCTTCTCATGAAAAATAACAAAAACAACCACTGAGTCAGGCAATATCTTTGTGAGCATAAGTGATCAAAACACAAAATTATTCAACATTCTTCCCTTTTCACATCGTCTTTTATTTCTCTTTTTTTCACATTCATTTGTCTCCCCCCCGCCCCCCAGTTCACAAGTCCAGTCTGGGAGGTTTTGCCACCACTCTGCCATACCTAGTGGTAGGGCCGTGTGTGTGTGTGTGTGTGTGTGTGTGTACGGACAGGTGTGTGCCCCTTGGGAGTCTGTGTTGGTGACTCAGGGCGTTCTGGAGAACCCAGTGTAGGCTCACCTGGTTGGGGTGGTGTGCTGGGTGTTGGAGTGTGAGGTGTGTGTGGTACAGTCTCTGGAAAAGGGACAAGATGGTGTCTGTTCCGCCTGATGGTGCCTGAAGGCCCGTCCACTATGTAGGAACGTGGAGCTGAGTGCGACGAAACCACTGTGCCTTGAGACTTTGTATCTGTAATCCACACTGGCTGACTTGGTGTGAGCTGACTTAGATCTCTCACACGGTGCCTTTTGTTGAAATTTGCAGTGTCCTTCACCCTCCTCTCCCTTTACTTAGCTGCTACAACAGTGCTGTCTGGAAGCTCTGGGGTGAGTAGAGAGGGATGCTGGGGCACTGGAGTGCGCAGTCTCCTGCCCATGAGGAGCTGGGCAGGACTGTAGCCATTAGCAAGTGGTGTAGCTCTATAGGCCAACAGAGCCAGATACGGATCCTTAGCTTTCTTTAGCAGCTGTTTCACAGTCTGAACGTGACGTTCCGCCTCCCCGTTACTCTGAGCGAACCTAGAGCTACTAGTGACATATTTGAACCCGTAGGCTACTGCAAAGTCCTTGAACTGTTGACTGGAGTACTGGGGGCCATTGTCACTAAAAAAATTCTCTGGGACCCCATGTCTAGAGAATATTGATTTGAGATGCACAGTAACATCCTGAGATCGTGTGGGAGTTAGTTTGGCAATCTCTACATACCTAGGCTGCTTCTCAGGTCGACTATTTTCATTTCCTCGCTCCTCGGTCCTCGGTCTCACCGGAAGTTGATTTGCCTGCGCCATCTTGAGTACCGTCCCATGGCTCTTATTTCTGCCGGAGGACCGAGGATCGAGGAGCGATCATGGAGGAGCGATAACCGAAGAACCACCAGACGATCCTCCGGATGAGGCAGTGCATGCACTGCCTCGTCCAATCAGTGAGCGATACACAGTAAGGGTGCGGGGTGAGTATCTGAGGATTTCATCGGAGGATGGTCTGGTGGTTCCTCGGTTATCGCTCCTCCATGATCGATCCTCGGTCCTCCGGCAGAAATAAGAGCCATGGGACTCAAGATGGCGCAGGCAAATCAACTTCCGGTGAGACCGAGGAGCGAGGAGCGAGGAAATGAAAATAGTCGACCTGAGAAGCAGCCTAGGTATGTAGAGATTGCCAAACTAACTCCCACACAATCTCAGTATGTTATTGTCCATCTCAAATCAATATTCTCTAGACATGGGGTCCCAGAGAATTTTTTTTAGTGACAACGGCCCCCAGTACTCCAGTCAACAGTTCAAGGACTTTGCAGTAGCCTACGGGTTCAAACATGTCACTAGTAGCCCTAGGTTCGCTCAGAGTAACGGGGAGGCGGAACGTCACGTTCAGACTGTGAAACAGCTGCTAAAGAAAGCTAAGGATCCGTATCTGGCTCTGTTGGCCTATAGAGCTACACCACTTGCTAATGGCTACAGTCCTGCCCAGCTCCTCATGGGCAGGAGACTGCGCACTTCAGTGCCCCAGCATCCCTCTCTACTCACCCCAGAGCTTCCAGACAGCACTGTTGTAGCAGCTAAGTAAAGGGAGAGGAGGGTGAAGGACACTGCAAATTTCAACAAAAGGCACCGTGTGAGAGATCTAAGTCAGCTCACACCAAGTCAGCCAGTGTGGATTACAGATACAAAGTCTCAAGGCACAGTGGTTTCGTCGCACTCAGCTCCACGTTCCTACATAGTGGACGGGCCTTCAGGCACCATCAGGCGGAACAGACACCATCTTGTCCCTTTTCCAGAGACTGTACCACACACACCTCACACTCCAACACCCAGCACACCACCCCAACCAGGTGAGCCTACACTGGGTTCTCCAGAACGCCCTGAGTCACCAACACAGACTCCCAAGGGGCACACACCTGTCCGTACACACACACACACACACACACACACACACACACACACACACACACACACACACACACACACACACACACACACACACACACACACACACACACACCACACACACACACACACACACACACACACACACACACACACACACGGCCCTACCACTAGGTATGGCAGAGTGGTGGCAAAACCTCCCAGACTGGACTTGTGAACTGGGGGCGGGGGGGAGACAAATGAATGTGAAAAAAAGAGAAATAAAAGACGATGTGAAAAGGGAAGAATGTTGAATAATTTTGTGTTTTGATCACTTATGCTCACAAAGATATTGCCTGACTCAGTGGTTGTTTTTGTTATTTTTCATGAGAAGCCTTAAGAGTGCAATGTTTTATTTTTGAGTAAATAGCTATGTGATTGTGCAGAAAGAAGTGTGATGACATGTTCTGAGGTTCTTGCAGAGTTTTCAGTTTATCACCTGATTTTGCATTTTCTGAGTCACAGTATATAAATGTGACAGTCTGCTCTGTTTTCTTAAGAAAGGGAGACGTGGTGTTAGCTGTTATGCTTTTATTGTGATAGAGCTAACAGGATGTATGAGACCGGATGTGGACACGACTGGTCATGCTACTACGAAATGACATGGAAAGTACAAGCCTGAATAAAGTAACCACCATGCTCTAAACCAGGGGTGCCCACACTCTTTGGGCTGGTGAGCTATTGAAATGACCAGCTCACCGAGGTCTACCAACCAAAAATAAAATCCCAAATTGCAAGGGTTGCTGAATAACACGTTTTATTTATACATAGGATAATAGGGCTGCAACAAACGACTAATTTCATAATCGATTAATCTATTGATTAATGAAACGATTAATAGCTTAAATAGCTTGAGGTTGTTTTAGGCATGTGGAAACTAACAATGAAGACAATAAAGATGAATACTTGATTCAAAAATACATATATTATTCAATTAACTTAACAAATTGTGAACAAAATTAACATTGCTTTTTATTTAAATTAAATAAATAATATTTCACATCAAAAGAAACAACAGTGTTTTAACAAATCGTATTAAATAATCTGATGACAGAACTGTAAACAGAATAGCTGAAACAAAATAAATAACTCAGTTACCTCTAATCATTAACCCATGTTTGTATAATTGAGTTAACTCCGTGTGTTGCTGCTAGCATACAGAACACCTGACGTGGAAACGTTACTCGTGGACGGGGCTGCAGAGCTGCTAGAAAGACAGTCGAACCCAGTGCATTCCTCCGTCTGAATGTGGTGCATTTTTGCTAAATGTTTAGACAAATTGCTCGTGTTTCCGCCCTTACATGCTAAACACTCTTGGCAACGAGCATTGTCCACCTCAAGACGGGTAACATTTAACCACACCTTGGAGCGCTTCTCTCCGCCATCTCCTCCGTGTGTTGCTGCATGTAGCAGCCGAGTGTGTGTAAACTGCCCGCCCCCTCGCACACAGACGGGGGAGAGAGAGATTTCGTCTGGATTGGAAAGATCCAAAATACACCGACCATAGACGCATTTGTTTGTCTTTTTGCATGTTAGAAACGAGTTGGCGACACTAAGACTGCGAGATAATGTTTGTGTAGCAATAATACATGACCTTTCTCCTTCTAAACTCGCTACTCGGAGGGAAGTCGCTGTCATATGCCTTGTGAACACTCCGATAATGCCTCTCCACGTTACCTTTCTTTGGCAGAGCGACGCTTGCTTTACAAATAAGGCAAATAACCTTTGAATGTGACATCACAAAAAAATATTCTTCCTCCCATTCTGGGTGGAAGTGGTATGTCTTTAGCTTCTTGCTCGGTCCCGCACTCATTTTGTTGTTTGTCTCTTGTTTGTCTCTTTAACTTAATTTGAGTTTTCCCGGCACTTGACTGATTTTGTATCGCTTTGCATTCTGGGTTAACAGACTGGAAAGCGATGGCGCTTTTCTGTCAATCAAGTAAACTCCTGAATTAAGTGATAGGGAGGCCAAGGGAGGAGGGATCAAAACCTGTTTTGTCTATTTTAACAGAGCTGGATTTTTTTTTTTTATGAATGACTCGCGATCTACCAGCATTACCCCGGAGAGCGCCGAGAAACATTTCCTCAGGCATCGAAAAGCGGAACCGAAATTCACATTTCTAAATGATGCCGTTGGAATCGGTTCCGGTTCGGAACCGGTTCTCGGTACCCAACCCTAAGTATGATGCTCACTCACACATGCTCCACGGCAGCAGGGGGTGCTACTGAGTCCATTGGGAAGGCGGGACGTTGAGCAGAGCATGGAACAGCCCTTGCCAGTCTGATGACAGCGGTGTTTCTAGCGACCCAGTGATCTGGGTCAGTGTTAAGGCCCTGACACACCAGGCCGAAACCGGCCGTTTTCGTTAGTCGGACGACGAAGCATGCCCTGTCGCCCAAACTCAATTTGGTGTGTCCCGTCAGCCGTGACACGCCTTATTTGGCCTTTCATGGCCGACGCATGGCCACAGGCAGTCTGACAAAGAAATCACTCTGGCTGTTCAGCTAGCGAATCAGTGCATGAGAAGCGAAACGGTTGCTTGAGAATGTCTTCCACAAGCAACACTCCAATGGCTGATAGCTCCAGTACCGCACGAAACATGTTTTCGATGGACGAGAGTGAAAATGGAACGCACACGCAATTTGTTGTTTGTTTAGATCACGGTCTGTTCTTCTTCTCTGTCTTCCGGTTGTTGACTCTTTTGAATGACGAATTGTTACGTCCCCAGCTCGGTAAGGGTAAAAGGGAAGCAACACGAAACCAGGTGTTCTTGGTAAGAGGTTGATTTTAATAATAAATTCAAAATAAAGATGACAACCAAAAATTCAGGCTCTTAAAACCAGCTATCTGTTCACAAATAACGCTACACAAAACGAAGGCCACAGATTATCACAGTCATAGCACACTATGGGCACTTAAGGCTAAAATAGTGAGGCGTCTCGCACAAGTTCGACGCCGTCACAAATCACAAAATACACACTTAAGCACACACCCTAACTAACCACTGTAGCAGAACTAGCGCAGAGCTACACAGAACTGACACAGAACGTAAGGAGAGCACAGAGAGCCGTCTGACACAGATTCAGACCTCTCCTGTCTAACTGAGATGCACACACTCTTGTAAGAGTCCCCGGAAGGTGTGGGCAGGGATTGGTGAGTCGGGCCCGACCTGCTCCAATCCAGATCTTCGGTCACGCCTACCGGAGGAGGGACAGGAAACTGGCATCCAATGGCGTCCGGGCAACGGCACATCTCATATACATATAACATACACAGCTGAAAACAATCCCAGACAGGTTAATGAGCAGACATCAGCAGCAGCCGTGACCCCCCCCCCCCCCTTAAGACACAAACTCACAGTTTTGTTAACCATGCCTACTACTAAACCTACCTAATAATTCTGAAGGACTAAAAGACTCGAAGGAAATCTCTACACACAATACACATAACGACCAGGGTCGTAACACGAATACACACTACCTCCGCCTGCTGGTAAGGAGAGTTATTGCCACTCACGCATGCGCAGTTCGTACATGCTCGGCTGAAGTCTTTGCGGTGTGTTCCAGTGCGACACATGGCCAAGACGCAGGAGAACACGGCGACGCAACGGTCGGCATCGGCGAGTTCTCTGGTGACTGCTTGGTGTGTCAGGGTCTTTATAGTGATAATATTATAAACAAGGTGAATTTAGCGATCGCAACGAAAACAGCCAAGACACATATTGAGCCCAGAAAATTAATGTTATTAGGGCTGTAAATATAATAAGCCTTTGTCTAAAATGGACAACATTGGTCAATCAGCTGCTCTTCATTTTCTTTCCTGCTATATTCAATGAGTGATACAAATATATATATATATATATATAATATTGACATTAAATGTGCTTTATTTTGTAAGGTGTTTCTTTGGTTTTGAATGGTAAGTTTACAAAAACACATCATTACACATATACCGGGCTTTGATGAAGATGATTTTTTTTTACTACAAAAAAACTGGACAGAATACAATGGAGAACAATGAGATTACTGTGGGTTCCCTTACCCATACAACTGTACTATTTGGTATGCCAGAAACAGATTAAGTCATTAAGCAAAACCTACAAGTATGCCCTACTCACAGCATATTGCAGTATGGAAGCCAGCATGGCTATTCTGACCCACAATACTTTATCGAGCAAGAGGGCAAAGGTAAAGATGCAATGTTGTGATGAAGTATGCAGTGGTGCCCTCTGGACCTGATGGTGCAGCAACAATAAATTGCATAATGCATAATACCAATTCAGATTTAATAAAAAATCTTACATTGAAATAAATAGTTAAGTTCTTTATAACTACACATAAAGATACAAAAGAGAAACAAATGGCATAATTTAAAACAATAATAAACAAGCTATTGTCAGAGTCAGTTATAAAGAATATAAAAGGAGGGCTTACTATTTCCTGCAGTTGATACAATGAATGATATTTACCAATAAAGAATGACAATATTGTATACTCATGTCAGACAAAGATATGTTTGAAAATGACTTAATATGTATATATATATTTATCGTAATTCAAATATGAACGTCAAAGGTCGGAATATGCCAATCTTTCTAAACGTTCTTGTATAGTAATATGCATGTGTTTATATTATTCTACTAGGTCTATTTATTAATGTTCAGCAATAACCACGTTTTCCCAGTTCATCCATGGGACTGACGTTCTTTAGGTGGGGTGATTCCGCTTCTTGTTTTCCATGTGCTCAATAAAGTTTCTTTAAAAAAAATTCTAAAGAATTCAATCTATCAGAAGTGAACCCACTTGTCTTTTCATCCAATCAGATTCCGCAGGAATTGCGCCGCGTAATATAAATAGACCCGCCTAGAAAACATACACCTATACTACCCTGGACTCATAAAGGCCCTGCTGTGAGAGATAACCTTGCCTTTTCCTCTTCTTTATCGAAACCCTCTGTCTTCACAAAAATGGTGAGTACGATAGTACAGGTTTTCTCCACTTAGAGGATGTGTATTTAACCAAATGCAGCGCTCTGAGCGAGTCATCATGCGAAAACGTTGCCACTTAACGTTTTGTAACTGCTTACTCTTTAAAGAAGACTCATCATCTATACAACTGCGTCATTGTGCTTTCGGTATTAGACGTAGGCCTATAAACAGTATTTAGCCTCTTTTTGTTTGTAATTATAACTGTCTTTCTGTTCAGATGACAAATGTGTGTCAGGTGACTTAAATCATGATTACAGGGTTGCCAACTCTCATGCATCTGGCTTGAGACCGCGTGAGACACGCGCTTTCAAACTCACGCTGCCCAAACTATTCACACGCCAGAAACAAGATGAACCTGCGATCGTTTTTGGTTGGTTATTTGCAATGTTGAGTTGACAGCTGCTCAAGCTCTTAACAACGTTAACAGACAGCAGAGCAGTGGGAGCCGGTTGGTCAATCCCCGACCCGTATTGCGCATGCGCAGATCAGATCCAGTAGAAATGATAACAAAATTAAAGTCTGCTGGTTATTGTTCTACGAGGCCAAAATAGAGTCAAAGAGTATATGAGTGTGAGTGTTAATTAATATATTTGGCAGTTTGGAGTAAGTCTGTATATGTGTGTTTTTATGTAGGCCTTATCGCAACAGGCACACAATAAAACAGTGTGTTTGACTTTCATTAGTGAATGAAACTTTGTGCCCTTTATAGTCTGTGTCCAATATTGTGTGTATATATATATATATATATATATATATGCTAAGGTCCCGCTGCTGACACGATAGCAGTCATTTAGTGCGCATATGTGTAATTAACCCATGATATCAACATCTCACTCCAGCCAGGTACCCAAAGTTGGCAACCTTGATATGATATTTGGTTCTTATTAAAATAGCCTTTTTCTCTAGAGCACTCCCACATATGCCACTAGAATGTATGTTACACTGTTTTTGCACAATAATCAGCCAACTAGGCTTCCTTTTTTTCCTTTTACAGCGCGAGTGCCTCTCAATCCACGTTGGTCAGGCTGGTGTGCAGATTGGCAATTCCTGCTGGGAGCTTTACTGCCTGGAACATGGGATCCAGCCGGACGGCAGGAAGCCAGGTGACCAGAACATCTCAGGAGGAGGAGGTGACGATTCCTTCAACACCTTCTTCATGGAGACTGGAGCTGGAAAGCACGTCCCCAGAGCAGTGTTTGTTGACCTGGAGCCCACTGTCATCGGTACGTTCTCATTAATTATAAATGATAAACGTATCATAAATGCCTTTTCCCCCCTCTGTCATTCAAAACCTTAAATAATCTAATGCTCATTACCCTTAGATGAGGTGCGCACGGGGATTTACCGCCAGCTGTTCCACCCTGAGCAGCTGATCACTGGCAAGGAGGATGCTGCCAACAACTACGCCCGAGGACACTACACCATCGGCAAGGAGCTCATTGACACAGTGATGGACAGAATCCGAAAGCTGGTCAGTACATTTAGAACGGAAGTACATTTTTCTGAAGAGTATTAAATGGAAATGAATCAGTTTATTGCTAAGTAGGTTTTCACATACAAGGAGTATGCAATCATATTGTGGTGAATTGCAAAAGCCAAGTGTCATAACTAATAATAAATATGTGAAGTATTTGTTTTTAAAATGTAGAGCTGTACAGTGTTTTAAACAAACACAAGACATAACAATCTTGCATCACTCTTTCAAAGTGAGCATATTTCCCCGATTCTGGCCCACTTGCATCGGCTTCCTCCACCCTGCAGAATTCAGTTTAAGATCCTCCTGATCACATCCAAAGCCCTCCAGAGATGGCACCCTCTTATCTCTGATCTGTTTTCATTTAATCTATATGTTTACATGCTGTGCACTAATACGCTTTTTTATCATTAGCTGTGAACCCCACTGCTGTCTTTGTATTATATAAATACATTTATTATTATTTGATGATTTTCTCTTTTTCTTTCAGTCCGACCAGTGCACTGGTCTTCAGGGTTTCCTGGTGTTCCACAGCTTCGGAGGGGGCACCGGCTCTGGCTTCACCTCCCTGCTGATGGAGCGTCTGTCCGTCGACTACGGCAAGAAGTCCAAACTGGAGTTCTCCGTCTACCCGGCTCCCCAAGTGTCCACTGCTGTGGTGGAGCCCTACAACGCCATCCTGACCACGCACACCACCCTGGAGCACTCTGACTGTGCCTTCATGGTTGACAACGAGGCCATTTATGATATCTGCTGTAGAAAGCTCGATATCGAGCGTCCCTCTTACACCAACCTGAACAGGTTAATGAGTCAAATTGTGTCCTCCATCACTGCCTCCCTTCGCTTTGATGGTGCCCTCAATGTTGATCTGACAGAGTTCCAGACCAACTTGGTGCCCTATCCCCGTATCCACTTCCCTCTGGCCACCTATGCCCCTGTCATCTCCACGGAAAAAGCGTACCACGAGCAGCTCTCGGTGGCAGAAATCACTAATTCCTGCTTCGAGCCAGCCAATCAGATGGTGAAATGCGACCCACGCCACGGTAAATACATGGCCTGCTGCCTTTTGTATCGTGGTGATGTCGTTCCCAAAGACGTGAACGCTGCCATTGCCACCATCAAAACCAAGCGCTCCATCCAGTTTGTGGACTGGTGCCCCACGGGTTTCAAGGTGGGCATCAACTACGAGCCGCCCACTGTAGTTCCTGGTGGAGACCTGGCCAAGGTCCAGAGGGCTTTGTGCATGCTGAGCAACACCACTGCTATTGCAGAGGCCTGGGCTCGGCTGGACCACAAGTTTGATCTGATGTACGCTAAGCGTGCCTTTGTGCACTGGTATGTGGGTGAGGGTATGGAGGAGGGAGAGTTCTCTGAGGCCAGGGAGGACATGGCCGCTCTGGAGAAAGATTACGAGGAGGTTGGAGCTGATAGTCCGGGAGATGATGAGGATGAGGAGTATTAGAAAGGGAAACATTCCGCTTTTATTGATCTCTGATGCATTAATGTCAAGAAAATAAAGTTGTTTGACTGAACCTGAACCTATGCTTTCCTCTCGTCAATAAATACACTGTTACACATGACCTATCTGCCTAGATGGGTTGGGTTGTGTGTATTCACTTGCTCAGTGCAATCAAAAATATTTTCACAGATGCTATTGCTCAATTCAGTCACTTGGAGGCAGTGGTGTTTAATATATATATATATATCTTTTCTCTGAACAGACCAGGCATGGCAATCTAATTAAATGCTAGATTAATCACTAAATTATTTCTCAACATCAGATGATTCAAGAGTACCATTTGCATAACTTACATTTACTTATTTAAGATTGGATTTGTGCTTTACGTGAGAAGAACAGAGTCCTAACCCCAGCCTGATCTAAAATAGGGTGTGGTATCACTCTGGCCCAAGGGAGGGATAGTAGTGAGGTGGGGGGGGGGATCTCATGCTGGCAGACAGGTGGTGTTTAAAAATACTTAGTTCTGCTGTTCCCAGACTGGAAAATGAATGAAACTGAAAGCAATACATTAGGAACCATGTAAAGCCAACATTGAAAACAGACTAAATAGTGTTGTAAGGAGATTAGTGTTTTCACAGGTGTTGTAAACGTTTTTTTATTTTCAGTTCCGTAATCATTCACCATGTTCAGTTACAAATAAATGCTTTTTCTTGACATTAAGCTGGGACATTTAATGTCATTAAAACAGAAAAACAAAATGGATTCTGACCTAAATGAATACATTCCTATTGCACTTTCAATTGCCTCTTTGGTAGTTAATGGATTTTGTACATTCATGATCAGTTATTGGGCAGAAACTCATGCCAAATAAGAAATGTATTAAAGGTAACTTAATGTAAAATGTCACTTTATGCGTTAGAATAACTCCCAACCACTTTGTTCATTTGCAAAGGAAATTAATCTTAAAACCTATGTTCTTCTCAAAAGCAATGTGTTAAATGGCTAAAAGATAGCATATCTGGAGGGTGCTCTTCTCACCGTAAGACATGGAGTTAAGAACCATTCAATATGTTTTTCTCCATCTCACAATCATGAGGTAATTGGACTGTTTGGGAAATAAATTAATATAGCTTTGCATAACTGCCTCTGACAAAAAAAAAATCATACAACAGAATATTTTGAAACTGAAATCAATCTTACTAACTGCTGTCTGTGCAATTTACTCCGCGAGTTGGCAGACTTTATTTTGCTTACTTTAACATCATTTTTCATGGTGGGGCCAAGCCATTTCTTGGTATGGGTGTAGCCTACCCCAGCCATACCCTGGCGCTGCCACTGGCGGCACGTATGGGGCGGGCCATTCTGCACATGCGTTAAATATTTTAACGCAATTAATTCAAAAAATTAATTACCGCCGTTAACGCGATAATTTTGACAGCACTAATACATATATATAAACTGTGTGCTGTTAATCTGTTTTTTGAGGTTTTGCTCTCTTGTTACTTTTAACCATACAGGTGTGATTTCATAGTTATTTTGTATGTTATTGTCAAATGAACAGAATGAGCAACCCTTTATTTGATATTCCTCATGATCTGAAGCATTTGTTGCTCTCATTTATTTTCCTCCCATAGTGACTGTATGGATAATCGGAGACAGCTATGTCCGGCATGGAGCCCAGAGAGCTACAGAGACCATCAGCAGCAACCTTGGCCTCGACCTGAGGGTGTGCTGGTTCGGTTGGGGTGGACTGCGCTGGAGAGGTGTCCTCCCTTTCTTTTCCTACTCCCTGCGAGGAAGAGCAGTCCCGGATGTCCTCCTCATCCACTGTGGCGGCAATGACTTGGGGGATGTGCCCAGTGTTCAGTTGCTGAACCAGATGAAGGAGGACCTGCACCAGCTTCACCATCGGCACCCTGGCTTGAAGATCATGCTCTCCCAGAGGCGCCGGTGGAGGGCTGGTGCAAATCCTGTAAAAATTGACAAGGCCCGGAAGTTTGTTAACAGTGTTATGGCTACTTTTGTTCATAGCCTAAATGGTGCCATTGTTGACCACTCCAACATTAGACATGACAGTCCTGGGCTGTTTTTGCGAGATGGAGTTCATTTCACCCCTTGGGGAAATGATATTTTTTTAAAGTCACTAGCCAATTGCCTGAAAGACCACCTCCAAAGACTGTGAACTGCTAAAATGTCAGTATCACTGTTTTTGGATTTGGCCTTTAGAGTAGTTATTCTAAGGCCCTTGCTAAGCCCAGACTGTCATGGCTAATGTTGAGTTAGATATTACATCTGTAGCCATAACACTGTTAACATGGCTGCTCTTCCCCCTCCCCACATCCCACCCCCCCCCCTCTTACCCCCATTGGACTCTGCAGCTCTCCAGGCCCATGTTGGGCATGGCTGTCTGTCAAACCTTTTATTTTGTATTTGTTATGATGTTTTTTGTTATTTTATTTGTTAAAATAATTATGTATTTATGTAAATATTGAAAATAAATTACATTCATATTTTCACTTCTTTTGTCTACTGCTTACTGAACATGTTAGCTATCACATCCAAATGGGACTATCAAATGAAAGGATAAGCTTACCATACAATACAGAAAACATTACACATTAAGGCTCAAATCTTTTCCCAAGCCGGAGCAGTCTGAAAACAGTCCCAAGTTTAAAAACACAAAATCTTGACAATGAATACTATGCCATCATTTATCAGTGACAATGCAAACAACAAGAAGGTCTCCCCTAGTCCCATGTATTTTGGTATCAATGTCATAAGCCTACCATAGAATGTAATTATGAAGTGCAATACCCACAATCCATACAGGGTCGTAACGTCACAGAAGATAATACCTTTTAGAGAGTTTCTAAATTGTTCAGTATGCAGATAAATATTTGTTTTACAATAGAAACATTTTTCTCCATAAATGTTC